>NC_041355.1:21490061-21530061 GCF_900634415.1 Cottoperca gobio | reverse complement strand
CTGTCTGTCTGTCTGTCTGTCTGTCTGTATCTCTTCCTATCTATCTATCTATCTGTATGTACAGGACTGTCTCAGAAAATTAGAATATTGTGATAAAGTTCTTTATTTTCTGTAATGCAATTAAAAAAACAAATGTCATACATTCTGGATTCATTACAAATCAACTGAAATATTGCAAGCCTTTTATTATTTTAATATTGCTGATTATGGCATACAGCTTAAGAAAACTCAAATATCCTATCTCTAAATATTGGAATATCATGAAAAAGTATACTAGTAGGGTGTTCAACGAATCACTTGAATCGTCTAATTAACTCGAAACACCTGCAAGGGTTTCCTGAGCCTTGAAAAACACTCAGCTTGGTTCAGTAAACTAAATCACAAGTATGGGGAAGACTGCTGATCTGACTGCTGTCCAGAGGACCATCATTGACACCCTCCATCAGGAGGGTAAGACACAAAAAGAAATGTCTCAACGAGCAAGCTGTTCACAGAGTGCAGTTTCAAAGCACATCCACAAAAAGTCTGTTGGAAGGGGGAAATGTGGCAGGAAACGCTGCACAACCAAGAGAGATGACCGCAGCCTTAACAGCATTGTGAAGAAGAGTCGCTTCCAGAATTTGGGGGAGCTTCAAAGACAGTGGACTGAAGCTGGAGTCCAGGTATCAAAAGCCACTGTTCACAGACGTGTCCGGGAAATGGGCTACAATAGCCGTATTCCCATGGTCAAGCCACTTCTGAACTCAAGACAACGGAAGAAGCGTCTGACTTGGGCTATGGAAAAGAAGCACTGGACAGTTGCAGAGTGGTCCAAAGTCCTCTTTTCAGACGAAAGCAAGTTTTGTATTTCATTTGGAAGTCAAGGCGCCAGAGTCTGGAGAAAGGCTGGAGAGGAGCAAAATCCAAGTTGCTTGAAATCCAGTGTGAAGTTCCCACAGTCAGCGATGGTTTGGGGAGCCATGTCAGCTGCTGGTGTTGGTCCACTGTGTTTCATCAAGCCCAGAGTAAATGCAGCTGTGTACCAAGAGATTTTAGAGCACTACATGCTTCCGTCTGCTGAAAAGCTCTATGGAGATGAGGAATTCATTTTCCAGCATGATCTGGCACCTGCCCACAGTGCCAAAACCACCAGTAACTGGTGTACTGACCATGGCATTACTGTCCTCGATTGGCCTGCCAATTCCCTTGACCTGAACCCCATAGAAAATATGTGGGGTATTGTGAAGAAGAAGCTGAAAGACACCAGACCCAACAATGCTAATGAGCTAAAGGCCGCTATTGAAGCATCCTGGGCATCCATAACACCTCAGCAATGCCACAGGCTGATTGCCTCCATGCCACGCCGCATTGATGCAGTAATCCATGCAAAAGGATTCCCAACCAAGTACTGAGTGCATTAATGGACATTTTCAAATGTTTGATTTTGTTTTGCTGTTATAAATCTTTTTTTTTTACTTGGTCTGAGGAACTATTCTAATTTTTTGAGATAGGATTTTTGAGTTTTCTTAAGCTGTAAGCCATAATCAGCAATATTAAAATAATAAAAGGCTTGCAATATTTCAGTTGATTTGTAATGAATCCAGAATGCATGACATTTTTGTTTTTTTAATTGCATTACAGAAAATAAAGAACTTTATCACAATATTCTAATTTTCTGAGACAGTCCTGTATGTCTGTCTGTCTGTCTTCCTATCTATCTGTCTGTCTGTCTTCCTATCTATCTGTATGTCTGTCTGTTCTGTATGTCTGTCGTCTGTCTTCCTATCTATCTGAATGTCTGTCTGTCTGTCTGTCTTCCTATCTATCTGATGTCTGTCTGTCTGTCTTCCTATCTTCCTATCTATCTGTATGTCTGTCTGTCTGTCTTCCTATCTATCTGTATGTCTGTCTGTCTGTCTGTTTATGTCTTTCTATCTATCTGTCTGTCTATCTATCTGTCTGTCTGTCCTTTTGTCTGTCTGTCTGTCTGTATGTGTTCTTATCTATCTATCTATCTGTCTGTCTGTCTGTCTGTGTATCTATTTGTCTGTCTGTCTGTTTATATGTCTTCCTATCTATCTATCTATCTATCTATCTTCCTATTTATTTATCTATCTATATGTCTGTCTGTCTGTCTGTTTTCCTATCTATCTATCTATCTGTCTATCTGTCTGTCTGTCTGTCTGTCTTCCTATCTATCTGTATGTCTGTCTGTCTGTCCGTCTGTCTGTCTGTTTATGTCTTTCTATCTATCTGTCTGTCTATCTATCTGTCTGTCTGTCCTTTTGTCTGTCTGTCTGTCTGTATGTGTTCTTATCTATCTATCTATCTGTCTGTCTGTCTGTCTGTGTATCTATTTGTCTGTCTGTCTGTTTATATGTCTTCCTATCTATCTATCTATCTATCTATCTTCCTATTTATTTATCTATCTATATGTCTGTCTGTCTGTCTGTTTTCCTATCTATCTATCTATCTGTCTATCTGTCTGTCTGTCTGTCTGTCTTCCTATCTATCTGTATGTCTGTCTGTCTGTCTTCCTAGCTATCTGTATGTCTGTCTGTCTGTCTTCCTATCTATCTGTATGTCTGTCTGTCTATCTATCTATATGTCTGTCTGTCCATCTGTCTGTCTGACGGTCTGTTTGTATGTCTTCCTATCTATTTATCTGTCGGTCTGTCTGTCTATCTGTCTACCTATCTGTATGTCTGTCTGTCTGTCTGTATGTGTTCTTATCTGTCTGTCTGTCTGTCTGTCCTTTTGTCTGTCTGTCTTCCTATCTATCTATCTATCTATCTATCTATCTGTCTGTCTGTCTGTATATCTATTTATCTATCTGTCTGTCCGTCGGTCTATCTATTTATCTATCTGTCTATCTGTCTGTCTGTCTGTCTTCCTATTTATTTATTTATCTATCTATATGTCTGTCTGTCTGTCTGTCTGTATCTCTGTATGTCTGTTTGTCTGTCTGTCTGTCTGTCTATCTATCCATCTGTCTTTCTGTCTGTCTGTTTGTATGTGTTCCTATCTATCTATCCATCTGTCTTTCTGTCTGTCTGTTTGTATGTGTTCCTATCTATCTATCTGTCTGTCTGTCTGTCTGTTTGTATGTGTTTCTGTCTGTCTGTCTGTTTGTATGTGTTTCTGTCTGTCTGTCTGTCTGTCTGTCTGTCTGTCTGTCTGTCTGTCTGTCTGTCTGTCAGTCAATCCTGTTCCAGTAAAAGTTCACTCCAGGGTTTACAGGCAGCCATTAAAAGCACAGTGTTAGTTTACGATCTTCCCCATACATGTTCACCGTCCCCTCTCCTCTCCTCCCCCCACCCCCTCTCCCTCACTCTTTTTTTCCTGCCTTAATCTCATCCCACTCACACATACTCTGCGGGGGGAGCACACACACACACACACACACACACACACACACACACACACTCCTGTAAGAATACTTGAGTGAGTAGAGTAGTTGCCTGCACTCTGAACTGCCATTTCTTTTGACTCTCTGTCTGCCAGAAACCACAGGACAGGACAGAGCTGTAGATTCATCAGCAGCCTCGCCTGCTCCTCTGTCCAGCAGAATAACATTCTGACACTCTTTTTATGATTAATGCAGCACGGCATGTTTTAGAAACATAAAGTTTTATTGTTTCCTGGGAAAGCACATAGGATATAAACATAGTAGATAGAACTTTAATTATTACAAACACAGCTCATATTCATTTGTCTTTCAGTTAACACCGTATACACTAAATATATCCATCATATCTCTTGTGATTACAATAACTTATGACCACAGTACATCTTTGTCGGTACAGTATGATGTGGCAGATGATTTTATGATTGTATTACAGTCATTTATAGTTAATTAAAGGGCTCTAATGATTTATTATTGCACTTCCATAATGTTGTTAGACTTGCAAAGAACAAAAAAACGGTCATAATAAATGCTAGAGCAGCCAGAATATTCAGACTTTTAGCTAACCTTTTACCTTTTGTCACAATGATTGCGAAAGTTGAGAAAAACGTAACTTTAGGAAAATGTCCTCTGACAAAATGTAAGCGAAACCTAGGTGATAGTCAATCACTCTCCTCTTTAATACCCAGAAACATGCAGGAAGTTGTTTATATTTCCCTCCACAGATACAGGACCGCAATGACGATCTTGCCAGGTTCAGGCGCCATTGTTATAATAAAACAGTTTAAACTAGAAAAGGTCACTCTGTAGAGTGTAGATCTCAACCAGGTGTGTCTCCCTCTTCCTTCCCAAACAAAGAAGAGTTGACGCTCACTCAATTGTCCCTCCCAGTTCCCTTACAGTCGTGATGGCGGCGAAGATAACAAAAGATGCTCTGGTTCAAAATGAGACCAAACCTTTACATGGAAATCAGTTTTTGAGCCACGACAAAGTTCAAAATGTGTCCTACAACACATTAGGTAAAGCTTGTTTTTAACTGAGCTAATTGCCAGAAATGCTTTTTGCTGCTGAAGCAGTTGTTGAAGACTTGTGGCCGGTTAAGAGAAGTGAGGAGTCAGCAGTCAATGATGGTATAAAACAGTCAATAAAACATTTATTTTAAAAATGTAATCACCGCAACCATGAGAGGTCCCATTGCATACAGTCATAAATTAGCACAAAAATGATTCGGCTGATGGGTCAAGTAGTATGCGGGATTAGCTGTGCCAGACACACACACACACACACACACACACACACACACACACGTGTCCAAATGCATGACCTCCCCAAAGGCTTATTTCTGGTGGAGATAAGAATACATACTGCAAGGTAAAAGAAATAAAAACAAGTTATTCTGACCTCCTCAAGAAACAAACTGAAATGAACTACTTCCTTGTGTGTACTGCAGCTGCCACATCAGAAGAAAAAAAGGTGTCCTGTGAGAGCACAGCATGTAAAATGTATAAATTAAGTGATCAACGCAACACATCCTCAGAGCACAGCCTCACGAGAGACCAGAGACTGAGACCCTAAAGGTCAAGCACCAAAAACGCTGGATCCTACATGACATTGTGTTTTTGTTGGACCCTTCGTATCTGGTCAATGCCTATGTCTTTCAAAATCTGCACACCTAGTTTGTATCAAAGGCTTTGTAGTCTCCAAGCCTGAGCTGAAAAAACCCTGATGACATCATCGGGGACTTTACAAAAGTTCCCTCTAGAGCCGCAGAAGATATGATACACCTGTTTTCATAGGATGAAGACTACGCCCCATGACAAGTAAACATGAGTAAAGTAGAGTTTTTTGTGTCCACCCTCCTGTACAAATGTGCAAGTATTTGTTGAAGAAGTTGAGAAGTGAGAATAAACTACTTCTATTCGCACTAAACTTTTTTTTTTTTTATTGTAAATATGAGTGAGACACATACAATAAAGGAAGTGTTATTTTTAATAACACTTTGGCTCTTTAACATCCCTCAGAAGCTAAACTTAACAAGACATGTTTGATGAACAAAAAAAAAACAGGATTTTTAAAATCTAATTAATGGAGAAGGTGGCATTTTGAAAGTACAAAGGTTTGCACAGCACAGAGACAACAGACGCCTTTAGGGCCCCCTGTGAGTCAGTGGCCCGGGGCTTAATCCACCCGACACCATTAGCTGGTGTAGACTGACTTCAGCCAAACAGCAGTTTACCTCCTGGGGTGATTTAACTAATACAGATCAGTCTATAAACCTATGTAAAAGTACCTTGACTTTTAGGCAACGCGCATCAAATATGAGCTCAGACAGAGAGACCCACCAACATGCATACACACATGTACACAAACACAGAACAAAGCACATTCACACCTATACTCTGTATAGAAAGACACATGCACACTCCAAAATAATTCTTAAGTGAGGGACATTTCCTTCATCTCGACAAACAAATCCAACCACAAAGAACAATTAAGATGCACGCTGAAGCCAATTGAAATGTCTTTTAGTGGCTCACGCAACGATTTAAAGCCCTTACCTGTAGGATTTTAAAATGTCTGACTGGACATGGATTTAGATCAGAGACACTCTTTGACATATTTTTGTCAACTTGGGGGCAACGAAACCAAGCTGTTGACATTGACAAATCATCACTTTTTAAGTTGATTTGTCGAACTTGTTAGCAAACAGTTGCTCATTATACATCCAATACAAAGAAGCATTATCATTCATATGCAGTCGTATTATGATTATGAGCCCCATATTCGCTCTCCATTGAGCTCTGTTTTCGGTTTCCATTACGAAAATATCTTACTCTTTAGCTGCTAAATGCTCCACTCAGTTCATTAGCTGGATGCAAACTTTGTATAGTGGTAGAGTGTACAGTCTGTTTTTACAGCCGATGATGATGCTGATGAGAGCTGTGAGAAAGGACCAAATTAATAAGCTGAAAGACGCTGCATAGAACTGAAGGGATCTGCGGAGTAGGGCGATACTTCACACATAGTCATTTGATCCATTCTTATCATAAATATATTGATTATAGCTATATAGCTATATAGCTATATAGTTATATAGTTATAAGTGGCATTAGACTACTTTTCACCCCCCCACCGTCGTTTTTCGTTTTCCTCAGAGCCTACAACTAGCGACAAATTTAAGGACTTATTCAGACCGTCAGGGAAAAAGCAAGAAATATATTCAAATATATGGTCATTTATTCCCAATGCTGCTGAGAGTAATTGCAGTCCACTGCCATTCTGCCAAATGCACGGGGTCGCTCCCTCTCCTCCACTAGGCTTTAAATAAATGCGCGATGATGTCACATATATGCAAATTAGCTGGGAGGTCAGCTTGTGAATTTGACCAACTTTTGGAGCTAGTGTTAGCTACTTTCATTGGAAAAGAGGTGGCAACACTGACTGAATTTTGTTTTCACAGTTACTTTGGTTGTTCCACTGTTCGCCATTGCTGCTACTGGGGACAGTAATTGCAAAGAACATTCACTCATACTCTCCGGTAACTGGGGATAGCTACCGATAGCTACTGGGGAAAACAAAAGCGCTATCCTCTTCCAGTTTGGTTGCACAATGGTTGACGCACTTCCTTTGTGCTGTCAATCGAACTTTCATTTTCCAGAGGGATCGTACACGGTGACAGACAGAATTGCAAAGTGAAACTAGGCTTATAGGGGCCAATCTAAACGCTGATGGTTTCAATATTCTATAGTCATTACATTGTGCAATCAACATATACTTAATAATAATAACTTGTCTATTGACACCTAAAGTTTTTATCAGGCAGAAGGAATTGGCAATTTACTCTCTTTGCTGCATGCTACCAATGCTACCAGTCAAGTGAAAAGCTAAAAGATGTGACGACCTTCCAAAATATTTTACAGTGCCCTGTGAACACCAATTAGTTTGGTGTTGTGCTATTAAATCTGAGCTTCAATACTACGAAGAATTGTCTTTCAAATTACACAATTTACACAAAAGAATCTTGATAAATCCTTGATTTTTGCATCAGAGCTGCAGTGTCGGAGCGACCTTGTTTTTCTGTTTTTTTTGCATAGACAAAACACTTGTATTTAATTGTTCACTTTAAGGCCTATGACATGGCAAGTGCCAAATAACAATCATTAGGAGATATGAGTCAGTGTGTGTGCGTGTGTGTGTGTGCGTGCGCGTGGTCAAGTTATTGACATCAGTCAGTTGTGCTCCTCCAGCTGACCTGTGTGGACACGGAATGTCTCAAAGGTGTCATGAAGTCATGAACACATATTATGATCTAAATTTAGTATGTCTTAAAACCTAGTTGTTTTGATACTGACATGAATGATTTTATTAACCATTGTGCATCACTAGGGGATTTTCTAATTCATGTATCCTTTCAGCATACATTTTGGCAAGGGTGTGAGGTATTATTTTTGGATGTTGGACGCCAATCATCAGCTCCTGTAAATAGTTTATAACAAACTGGGTAGCCAAAATGCAAACATTCAGACTCTTAAGGGCAAAAATGTCACCATTGGAGCCAAAATGTGTGATCCCACCGCCTTTACAGCATAAAATCATGCTTTCTATTACATCAGGCTTTCTATCTAGAGCCCTAGCTTCAAAATTGTACTTTCCACCAGATTGAACAATTTTCTCATGTATGCCCTTTGGGGCGAATGCATGCTCTAGTCCAGGTTTCCTGCATAAACATAAAAATGCATCAAAATCAATGTTGTTGCTAATCATTGACATATCCAATACTAAAGTATTTAGAATACAGAAAATAATTCAATTTTTGTGGGTTTTCAAGAACAGTGTCATTATGCAAACAAACTGACATTAAAAGGGTTACAATTCTGAAAAGTAATGAATAGTTGGTAGTGATGATCAGGACTAAAGGTGAATGATTAAACTCTGTGGAAGTTGAAAATAATTTTAATATATAATATTGTTATGGCAGTTTTCTTGAAGCAGACATTTTAGACATCAGAGTAACTTTTTTAAAGTGAGGCACAAGCATTAAAACAGACTTTTTATCTGTTTGAACCCTGTGTGTGAGTCCGTGTTTTTTTTCCATAAAATCCGATGTCACACTATTGTTAATGTCAGCCATGTAATCCCAGTCGTTTCCACAAACCCATCAGTATACCAGTCACATATGCAAATAGTGCCTCGTGTTTATAACTGTGTGTGTGTGTGTGTGTGCATGTGCGTGTGTATGTGTGTGTGTGTGTGTGTGTGTGTGTGTGTATGTGTGTGCGTGTGTGTGTGCCTGTCAGCATTTCCAAAAGTGTAGGACTGTGTGTATTTTTGTGTTTGTCTATATATACAGGGCTAAGATGTGTTAGTCATGTGCCTCTGTGTGCTTCTCCTTGTAAGTCTCAGTGGCGTGTGCATGGCACTTAAGTAATTAACATATTTTGAAAGGAAAGAAGATGATGTCCCTTAATGAGAGAAGGCATATGCATCTTATTATGGCATCATTAGCATAATTACCCAGCATCCTTTGTGATCATGACACGCGGGTGTGTGTATAAGTGTGCTTATGTGTGTGTGTTTGTATTGTTTACAGGGGAGATCATTTGCCTGTGCCTTTTTATTGTCATTAACAGTCCATCCCCACGTTCTCTTTGCAACTCAATTTTCTCAAAGTTCTTTCTCCATTCATACCTCTTTTCTTTTCATTTCACCACCCGAAAATAATTTCTGTCTCTGTAACTGTAAAATAACCAACAGTAACATTAATAAAATATCTTTGTCCCTATTTCTAAAATCAGGCTTTTCAGTGGAAGTTTCAAACTGGTCTTTAAATCCTTTCTGTTTGCCTCTGAATCTTCTGAAACAGCTGATCAGGCAGAAAACAATATGATTCCCTGCTCCAGCCTTCACGGCGAGTGCGGTCACCACCTCTTGTCTCCCAGCCAGAGGTTTAAGACCGTCGCGGCAGTGTGCGCTGGGAGTAAACACTGTGGTAATATGTGTGTATGTGTGGGTAACAATAGCATTCCTGTATGAAAAGCAGCAGTTATTGCAGCACATCAGAGTCTAATGCCAGGCCATGCACACACTGCAGAGAGTATATACACACATACGCTCATTTAATGTGCATTTTCTCATCATATTTTATAACAAGATACTTTCTTGGTACCGTTCTTGGACTCTTACTGTCAATTGTAGAACAATTGATTTTTGAGGGATTTAGTTTTCTTTCTCCTCAAAGTAATTTTCTCCATTTCCCATGAGATCATGTGTAAGATGAAGTAAGACAACAAAGTAAAAAGTATACATGCTAGCTTGCCATAATGGCATATAACAGAAAAATAATAGTCTAGTCTGGAGGATGGATTGTATGCTTCATCCTCAGTTTGGACAGCTACCTCGCTGTTAAGAGTAAAGAGGGGAAATTATACATTATTTATTATACATATAACATTATTATATATTATATATATTTCTGAGCTGCCATTTATTGTCTACAGTAGACAGTCACCTCAGAACCTACATGCTTGGACATGTCTCTCATTAACTGGCAAGGCTTCACAACACAGCAAATACAACAACATTGAAATACGTACATGGATAGGAACAGAGTATATGTACAAGTCGGTAATATTGTCAGATCAGACTCCGCGTCAAGTCATTTTTGTACAATGGCTAGATACTAGCTAGCTTGCCAAGTGCACTATTTCAAATTATAACCAATTTAGCACTATAGAAATGCAATTGTTACACTTGTAAATCACATTTCAACAAGTCATGTCTAATATGTTCATACTGAGGACTTTTCAGGATTTATTAGATCTATCTTATCACTCACATGCACCATGTACACTGAAAACAGTATTGGTCACTGTAAACATTCAGCAGTATTTTTGTCATCGTTCTATTTCAGAATGCTTTCTGAACATTAACTTAAGATAACACATTGTTTACACCAGTGGACAAGAGCTCCGCCTTTCGCAAAGCAAAGCAGAGGAGAGGAGAGAATGTAAATACGCAAAGCAACTGAAACGTGCACATAAATGAGATAAATTACATAACCGTTTAGTTTATTTAATAAAAGAGCACCTGTTTAATGTGAACATTCAGTTCACATTCAGTTGTGAATATATATATATTAAAAAAAAAATGTGAATATAAGGGGGGGGGGGGGGCGCAGTGCAGGGAAACACTGTACTTTATCGGTACTTTGTCCTACACATTTATTACAAAATATAGAAACAATAGGTCTTATATGCTTTGCTAAATATAAATAAAACAATCATTTAAAAAAAAGAAATCTGTCAAAGCGAGCCTGATTTAGCCATTTGCGCATGGTGGGAAATATTAGTGTGTGACACATCAAAGGCTCTCTGCTAGTGTGAAGGAGAATAGCTTCTTACAAGGACTAGGCTAAATAGATGTTCACAGAGTGATAACAGTGATACTCTGTGTTATAGAGGGGATTTTGCCCAAATATGAACACAGGTGTGCCTTGAGATTTTTGCTTGGTATTTGGTGTGCCTTGGTCACAGAAAGTTTGGGAATCCCTGGTCTACACCATGGATGTATAAAGAGAACTGGATACAGCATTGTAGGTGGGGTCCCGTTCATGCCTATGAAAGTTACTCAGTGGCGCATGAAGCAAAAAAAGTTGGACTTCTAGGTATAAAATTCCCTGGATCTTCTGCATCTGCTCGGGACTATAGAGCAGGTCCACTAGTGTTTCCTTTAACCCTGCCTCCCAACTGTTTGCTCAAATCAACTACAGTTTGCATGCTCCTAGCAGCACCACACGTTCATGAGTTTGCTACATCTGACAGTAGGGCTAAAACCTTGGATGTATTAATGAGACACTAACTGGCAACATTTTACAACTTTTAGGACCTAATGATTGAAGTAAGGGCTATTTAAGTGTTTGTACTGGAAAGTTGATATATCTCGAAAGAAATTATCTGCTGATTTATAGAAGTCTCTGTCACAATGTAAGTCTATCAGAAAAAAGTCCTCTTGGGCCCAATGGCATCACGTGACGGGCCTGATAGTTGTAATTACACGGTTTGGCCACTATGTCAAATTGGCTTCAAAGCCCTCCTCTGTTCCTGTATCCAGTTCTCTTTATACACACATGGTATACACAGCCTGCGTAGCGAAAGCAGCACATTAGCAGCGCAGCAGTAGCAGCTGAAGACTACATAGTATCTATTAAGGCACAGTATTGAGTGTAGGTCACCTGCATTTTTGCAGCGCTCAGAGCCCATATCACTGTAGTTGTGCACATAAAACAGAACAAAATATAATTTCTCTAATTTAAGATAAACATGTAATAATCCCCAGAGGGAAATTCAGGTTTCATAGCAGCAACATCAATGGTAATAAGTCACAGGAGCGGAACAGGTAAGAGTACAAACCAAACCAAGATAAACATATGAATAACATGAACGCCAGCGAGACAAGATTTTGGTATCGAAAATATTTTGGTTTGTTGTCAATTGACCAATAGCATTTGACCAGGCTTTGCAGGTAAACGGTCCAAGTGGAGAGCAAAAAAGGGCGAAACACATTGGCTGAAAAGCAATCCCAGAACCCACCGGCTATTGTCTGACGACGATTTAGCTTTATATTAGCTTAACATTACCTTCTATACTGGCTACTTGTGAAAATCGTAGATGTCATCTCTCACCTCTAACTCCATTCTCACGTCTCAAGTTGCTAACGGACTGTAAACAATGACCGGAAAAGAAAATCTTGACCCGGATATTCGTTTGCTACACTGGAACACTCAAAATGGCTGAGGCTTAATCGTCGTCGTCCGATAGCTGAGCGGATTCCGAGATTACTTTGGTCCCGACTGTTGTGACATTTGTGATTTCCTCACATTTCCACTCATGCCATCCATGGGTCAAAGGAACTTTCAGGTTCTAGAAAACAATCTGGAAACACTGTTTACTCCTCCCTTACATCCATCCAATCCTGTGCCCTCCATGTGGCTCATCAATATATCAACACCCTGATTCTCTCTTTATCTCACTCTCGGTGCCATGTACATAAATATTTATTTAGGCAGTCTAGTGCAAGAGCCCAGCAACCTCTCCACTCCATCCTCTCCATCCTCTTCTCTGGATAAATACAGCACCCCATGTGGGACCCAGTGTAGACCATCCCAAAAATAAATCTACCATTTCTTTCTGTATTTTTGCTAAAAAGCCTGAGGGAGCATATATATATATATATATATATATATATATATATATATATATATATATATATATAATGCTGCACGTTTTAAAAATATTAAAATTATGCTTGAAACAATAAATACGGTCCAACCTGGCCGAGGAAATCCTATTCTCCCTAATTTGAGACCATGTATATTGTTGATCATCTGCGTGTATTCTTCTCCATACATCCACCAGGCCACTGGAGTGGACCAGCTGCCTCAGAGGATTCTGGGACGCTGGATGCGGCTCTGCGTGGTTGCGGTCTAAAGATGCATTTTCTGTGCAGTTAAAATCCCCTCCCAAGAATAAACAATCCTCCGAGGCACAGCCATTTAACACATCATTAACTTTTTGTAAAAACAGCTTCCTCTCTGCACTGATTGTTGGAGTGTACCATACCTGTCAACCCTCCCGTTTTTCCCGGGATTATCCCGTATTTTTACTTCCATCCCGTTTTTATCCCGTTTAAATATTTTCCCGTAATTATCCCGTATTTTTAACCTTTAAAAAAAAATAAATAGGCCTAATTAAAAAAAGTGTACAGGTGGCAGTATTATGTTTAACTTTAGCTGAAAAACGTTATGCGCCAGTAAACACACAGAAGAAGAAAACAGGAACAATAACAAAGAAGAAGAAGATGAAAACATATGGATGAGAGTCACAGTGAACGGGAGATCGATGGAGACGCAGTTGTACCTGCAAACAAGTTAAAACTTTATGTAAGTCCCAAATGGGAGGAGACCTTCCCTTATTTATTAAAAGCAGAGTCGGGCAAACTCGTGCTTTTTGTAAAGTGTGCCATTCAAATGTAAGCATTGCACATGGCGGAATAACCGATGTTCGCCAGCAAGAAAAATTGTCACGAGGCACAAAACATACAATGTCAATGACTTCCTGTGTGACAAGAACTGTGTCGGAGGAAGACCAAGTGACCAAAGCTGAGGGAAAGAAGTCGATGCTTTGCATTAAAAATAATGTAGCCTTCAGCTTCTGCGGTGATTTCAGTCGTAATGTATCCGACTCTGTCATCGCAAGGAAGTCCTCGTCGGGGAAAACAAAAGCCACACAACTCATCCATCATCAAATAAATTGATGATAATAAATAAATAAAATACATAAATCTTATAAAAATGTCTCCATCCATCCATCGTCTACCGCTTATCCGGGATCGGGTTGCAGGGGCAGCAGCTCCAGTAAGGAACCCCAATCTTCCCTTCTCCGGGCCACATCCTCCAGCTCCGAATGGGGGATCCTGAGGCGTTCCCAGGCCAGTGAGGAGATATAATCTCTCCACCGAGTCCTGGATCTTCCCCGGGGTCTTCTCCCAGCTGGACGTGCCTGGAACACCTCCCTAGGGAGGCGCCCAAGTGGCATCCTTACTAGATGCCCGAACCACCTCAACTGGCTCCTTTCAAGGTAAAGGAGCAGCGGCTCTACTCCGAGTCTCTCACGGATGGCTGAGCTTCTCACCCTATCTCTAAGGGAGACACCAGCCACCCGTCTGAGAAAACCCATTTCGGCCGCTTGTACCCGTGATCTCGTTCTTTCGGTCATGACCCAGCCTTCATGACCATAGGTGAGGGTAGGAACGAAGATCGACCGGTATATTGAGAGCTTTGCCTTCTGGCTCAGCTCTCTTTTTGTCACAACGGTGCGGTAAAGTGACTGTAATACCGCCCCCGCTGCTCCGATTCTCCGGCCAATCTCTCGCTCCATCGTCCCCTCACTCGCGAACAAGACCCCGAGGTACTTGAACTCCTTTACTTGGGGTAATGACTCATTCCCTACCCGGAGTAGGCAATCCACCGGTTTCCTGCTGAGAGCCATGGCCTCAGATTTGGAGGTGCTGATCCTCATCCCAACCGCTGCACACTCGGCTGCGAACCGATCCAGTGACTGTTGAAGGTCACAGACCGATGATGCCATAAGGACCAAATCATCTGCAAAGAGCAGCGATGAGATCCTCAGGTCACCGAACTGTAACCCCTCTCCTCCACGACTATGCCTCGATATCCTATCCAAAATCACGAACAGGATTGGTGATAAAGCGCAGCCCTGGCAGAGGCCAACATTCACTGGAAACGAGTCCGACTTACTGCCGAGTATCCGGACACAACTCTCGCTTTGGGCGTACAGGGATTGGATGGCCCTCAAAAGTGACCCCCTCACCCCATACTCCCGCAGCACCTCCCACATCCACAAAATGTGGACCGGATGGGCGTACTCCCAGGCTCCCTCCAGGATCCTTGCGAGAGTAAAGAGTTGGTCTGTTGTTCCACGACCAGGACGGAATCCGCATTGTTCCTCTTCAATCAGAGGTTTGACTACCGGCCGAACCCTCCTTTCCAGTACCTTGGAGTAGACTTTACCAGGGAGGCTGAGAAGTGTGATACCCCTATAGTTGGCACACACTCTGTGGTCCCCCTTTTTAAATAGGGGAACCACCACCCCGGTCTGCCAACCCCTAGGCACTGTCCCAAACTTCCACGCAATGTTGACGAGGCGTGTCAACCAAGACAGCCCCTCAACACCCAAAGCCTTCAGCCTTTCTGGACGGATCTCATTAACCCCTGCGGCTTTGCCACTGTGGAGTTGTTTGACTACCTCAGTGACTTCCATCAGGGAAATTGACGAACATCCCCCATCAGCTTCCAGCTCTGCCTCTACCATAGAGGGCGTGTTAGTCGGATTTAGGAGTTCCTGAAAGTGCTCCTTCCACCGGCCGATAACCTTCTCAGTCGAAGTCAGCGGAGTCCCACCCTTGCTGTACACAACTTTGCATGGTTCCTCGCTTCCCCCTCCTGAGGTGCTGGATGGTTTTCCAGAAGCACCTTGGTGCCGACCGAAAGTCCTTCTCCATAGCTTTTCCGAACTTCTCCCACACCCGCTGCTTTGTCTCTGACACGGCAGAGGCTGCCGCCCTTTTAGTCCTTCGATACCCTGCAACTGTTTCCGGAGTCCTCCCGGATAGCATAACCCGGAAGGACTCCTTTTTCAGTCGGACGGCTTCCCTGACCACCGAGGTCCACCACGGTGTTCGAGGTTTACCGCCCCTTGAGGCACCTAAGACCTTGAGACCACATTTCATCACCGCAGCTTCAGCAATAGAGGTTTTGAACATCGCCCACTCAGGTTCAATGCCCCCAACCTCCACAGGGATGTCTGAAAAGCTCCACCGGAGGTGTGAGTTAAAGATCCCCAGGACAGGGGCTTCTTCCAGACGTTCCCAGTTCACCCGCACTACCCATTTGGGTTTACCAGGTCTGTCCAGAGTCTTCCCCCACCCCTTGATCCAACTCACCACCAGATGGTGATCAGTCGACAGCTCCGCCCCTCTCTTCACCCGAGTGTCCAAAACATGCGGCCTCAGATCAATGATACGATTACAAAATCGATCATTGACCTTTGGCCTAGGGTGCTCTGGTACCACGTGCACTTATGAGCATCTTTATGTTCGAACATGGTGTTTGTTATGGCCATTCCATGACTAGCACAGAAGTCCAACAACAAACGACCGTTCGGGTTTAGATCAGGGAGGCCCTTCCTCCCAATCACGCCTCTCCAGGTGTCTCCATCGTTTCCCACGTGTGCGTTGAAGTCTCCCAGCAAGACTACGGAGTCCCTTACTGGAGCCCCCTTGCAGGGCTCCATTCAGGGTCTCCAAGAAGGCCGAATACTCAGAACTGCGGTTTGGGGCATAGGCACAAACAACAGTCAGAGTTTTCCCCCCCATAACCCGAAGGCGTAGGGAGGCGACCCTCTCGTCCACCGGGGTAAACTCCAACGTAGCGGGGCTCAGCCGGGGGCTAGTGAGTATCCCCACCCCGGCCCGAGGCCTCACACCTTGGGCAACTCCGGAGAAGAATAGAGTCCAACCCCTATCCAGGAGTACGGTTCCAGAGCCAAGACTGTGCGTGGAGGTAAGCCCCACCAGATCCAACTGGTAGCGATCCACCTCCCGCACTAGTTCCGGCTCCTTCCCCCACAGAGAGGTGACGTTCCACGTCCCCAGAGCCAGCCTCTGCTGCCCGGGTCTGGTCCGTTGAGGTCCCTGACCATCACCGCCACCCGTGTGACAGCGCACCCGACCCCAGCGGTTTTTCCCATGAGTGGTGGGCCCACAGGATGGATGGATGGGAGACACCACGTAGCTTCTTCGGGCTGTGCCCGACCGGGCTCTGTGGCAAACCCGGCCACCAGGCGCTCGCTGTTGGGCCCTCTCTCTGGGCCTGGCTCCAGACGGGGGCCCCCGGCTTCCTCCGGGCAGGGTCTCTCCTTTCCTTTCCCTTTTTTTCAAGTCGTTTTTGAACCATTCTTAGTCTGGCCCTACCAGGAGCACTAGGCTCCAGACAACACAGCTCTCAGGTTCATAGGGACATACAAACCTCTCCACCACGATAAGGTGATGGTTCCCAGAGAGGTCTCATCAATCAAACATGTCTGTACAAGTAATACATACTTTAAATAAACATGCATTTCCTGAATGTATATACCCGTCCCTTATGTGTTTACGTTTACATTGGTGGCTGAGAGGTTTTAAAATATGAGCGGAGTCTGGCAAAAAATGTCCCTTATTTTGAAATTCCAATGTTGACAGGTATGGAGCATACACATTTATAAAAACAGCTGTAAAAAGGTCAAACCTTGCTTTAACTAAAAGCAACCTCCCCTTGATAAAATGCTCAACCTCCAGTGAGAGTGGAGTAAAAGACTTGGAGAAGAGGAAGTGTTGTGGCTTAAAATTACTTTCCCTTCCCACTCTCTCCTCCAGTATATCTCATTAAAACTGTCACTGTGCGTTTCTTGTAAAAAAAAAATACATGTTTCATCTTTGCAGTTTCATAGATTTCCCCTCTTTTTTTAAGACTCTGGCTCCATTAACATTTAAAACATCCACTCTGAAAGTATCCATCACTACTGAGATGTTAATAGCAAAAAAACAAACAAACATATTAATTCAACATTTCATACCTGATGAGGTGGCAAAAATCACGTAATCATAAACAACAGGATCTGCAGACAAGTCGACTGACTGTTTGGATATGGGTCTGGTGCAACCCACTGGGGAAAGTGCAGACTGCAGGCAGGAGGAGTGACAAAAAGAGCTCCAGCTCTTGACTTGACCAGTTAACCAGTCTATGTGGGGGTTGTGCAATTTCAACCAGGGCTGGCCTAGTACTAGGGGTGTGTGGGGAGAAGGCATAACATGAAACCTTATCTCTTCATGGTGGTTGCCTGACAGGATGAGATGAAGTGGTTCAGTGATATGAGTGACCTGAGCCAGGAACCTTCCATTCAACCCTCTAGCAGACAGGGGCGTTGACAGAGGTTGAGTAGCGATACCGGCCGAGGCCACTAATTGGGCATCCAGGAAACTCTCATCTGCTCCAGAATCAACCAGGGCTGGCAGGGATAGATCTTGTTGGTTCACCAACAATGTGGCCTGCAGGGTCCTCGGTCTTGTGGGGCAGAAGAAGTGGTCTTGCTCGCCAGTATCCCCATACTTACTGACGAGCTCCCTCTTTTGGTCACTGGGGACAGAAGGCCAGGAAATGGCCGGAGTGAGCTCAATACATACAAAGTCTCTCCTTGAATCTCCTGAGACGTTCCTCGGGAGTGAGTCGAGCTCTGCCTAGTTGCATCGGCTCCACAGAAGATAGGTGGGAAGAGGAAACTACCTGGTTGGTATTAGGGTAAACAACAAGATCCGCACCGAGTCTAGCTGAAGAAGGAGGAACTACCTGAGAAGAAGAAAACCCTGAGGACCGACTAGCCCTTTCCCTGCGTCGTTCACTAAGACGGTTGTCCAATGTTATGGCTAATGACACTAAGTCGTCTAAGCTGGCAGACTCGTCCCTCACCGCTAACTCATCCTTAACAGCATCCTCTAACCCTGTACGAAAAACTCCCTGGAGAGCTGAGTCGTTCCATCCGGCCTCAGCTGCTAGTGTACGAAACTCAAATGAAAACTCGGCTACACTACGGGACCATTGTCGTAAGGCAAGAAGACGTTGCGACGCCTCCCTACTGCTTACCGGGTGATCAAACACTTTCCTCATCTCCAATAAAAACTCTGGGAGTGAAAAATGAAGAGAACCCTTCACCATGGCGTCAGACGCCGGCAAGAGAAATCCCCACACACCACAACCACCACAGACAAACGTACCGAAAGTTAACTATACCAAACTATCACTAGTAACTTAAGTTAAATTAACCCCATTATTAAACAAAATAATCAAAAAGAAGAAACGAAAAGCACACGCTCAGCGTCTCACTCGCACACAAACTACCAGTATGCACTCAGAGAGAGAGAGAGAGAGAGAGAGAGAGAGAGAGAGAGAGAGAGAGAGAGAGAGAGAGAGAGAGAGGGAGAAAGACAGAGAGCAGAGAGAGAGAGAGAGAGAGAGAGAGAGAGAGAGAGTAGCAGGGTACTTTTTCTCTCTCTCAAGGGAGGGGAGTCTCCGGAAGAGCCCGAAGGGTGGGAGAGTCTGTTCTCCCCCTGGGTATCACTGAGCGTGTGTCGAGGGTCATCACAGGGTGACGGTGTAGTCTGAATGTCAAAACGCTGTGGAAGTCGATGTGGTGAGTGCAGAGGAAGACAAAAAAGGCCACATGGAAAAAGAAGAGGAGCATAAGATGTGTGGTGTCAGTGTGGGAGGAAATCCTCAAATTAGGTTACGCACATCTCACTTTTTTCCCTTTGTGGATGTTTGTGTTTGGTCTGAATCTGTTTGATTGGCTTTATGATGTAACAAAAAGAGCAACACGCAGCCAAACAGGTACACAGACATTGTTGTTTGCCTTGAACACTCAATACTTCCTTCCAGCTCTCGGTTCTCAACCCTGAGTGTGTTTCTATGTGTGAACCTTTTGTGTAAACTCATTCTTTACCTCCCACACTTGAAGTCGTGAGCAGACAAACCGGCATGACAGTGAGAAAAGAAATACGTCTCCCTAAGAGTGAACAACAAATGATCTTTTGTGCCTTGTTTAAGTGCACAACGCAGAGGTAGATCCAGTGAAAACAGCTATTAACATCTCTTAATAATCACTTTAACCTCTTAAAAACAACTGTCTTCTTTAATAGGGATGACTGGCTAACTGCAAGTGTTAAAAGCCATCTGCGGCACTGTTATACCTTTGTACAGCTTAGCACATGCATTTTATGCAAATGTTTCTCAGAGAGAGCTCAGGCTGGACTTTCCTTCATGCTAGAAAACCTGTATTTTATCTTAACAATGGCTGTTCTAGAGTGAAAATATACTTTGACACTCATCCGCTTTAAAATCCACAATGTAACATCCACAATCATACCTCTTCCCAAATGTCAGTGCTGACAACCACAATGCATGGAAAATAAAACCATGTAATTTTAAAACAAATTCTAGAAAAATAAAATATTTCAGTATTATGGCAGCAGAGAAGGAGCAGAAACATAGAAGACTAAGTAAAAATATGTAATTGAAAGCAAGTCATTGAGAATGTGGTTCATTTGTGCCGTGTCTGTGTGTGTGTGTGTGTGTGTGTGTGTGTGTGTGTGTGTGTGTGTGTGTGTGTGTGTGTGTGTGTGTGTGTGTGTGTGTGTCTGTGTGTGTGTGTGTGTGTGTGTGTGTGTGTGTGTTCATGTAAAACAACATTCCATTCATTCCTGCTAAAGCGCTAAGCCGGCCAGGCTGGGCAGCAGCACCAGAGCACCAGTTACAGCCACACACACAAAAACACACACTTCCATTGGCACGTAGCTGAGTCTCTTTATCAAACTGTGCTTGTGGAGGTAGCTGGAGGATGTAACGCAAAGTAGCAGTCATGGTTTTGTGATACACAGGGGAGTGCAAGAGGAAGTCACAGTGATAAGTCAGAACCAACGTTTCCTGGGAACCCGATGAATCTGCGAGCTTGTGTATTATTTGCTCTGAGAGATGCGTTATGGTCCCCCTTCGCTTTGGACAGATTTCCAGCAACTTGAGATCTGCTATTCACAACTGTTCATCTAATATGAGGCATGTTTTAAACAATGACTGTGAAGAGGAGCGCCGTTGGGGCATTATCAAAAAAACAAGATGGCTGCAGCTGATGTGAAACTTAAGGTGATGGTCATGGCCAGATCACATCTCAAATTCATCTGCCACAGCAAATTAAACATGAGCTTGCAGATAAAGTAAAACCACCTTTTATCTTTGAATTCTGATAGCAGAAACGGCAGCACTCGTTCACAGACATGTAGATGCTCCACCATCACAACTAATCTCTGCATGCTGTAGACTATTTACATTATTCGGCTGCTCAGCGCTATTTCACATGTTATGCTGGATTCATCCTTTCTTTTTCTTTTTTGATCACACCATCAGTTCTGTCACATGAATGTTGTATTTTTACTATGTTGTTTATGCTGTACACACGTCATCTATTGCACATCTGTCCGTCCTGGGAGAGGGATCCCTCCTCAGTCTCTCCCTGAGGTTTCTAACATTTTCCCCCTTTAATTTTATTGTGGGGTTTCTTTTAGGGAGTTTTTCCTTGTGCGGTGCGAGGGTCTAAGGACAGAGGGTGTTGTATGCTGCACAGTCTGTAAAGCCCACTGAGACAAATGTATAATTTGTGATATTGGGCTATATAAATAAATTTGATTTGATGATTTCTTGCTCTAATTGGTGGTAGGACTATCCAATTGTGGGATTTGCAACGTTATCACAATCATTTATTTGACATTTCATACGCTTATAGACATATTGTGGCTATTGTGGCCAAATAGCCCCTTGGTACAGTGTTTGTGTTACACAGACGTAAGAATCGCTGTTGGAAGAATCAACTGTTGAATTTGAATTCCTCAGTCACTATCTGTGAGGTACTCTCTCAGTCAAGGGATCACTCTCTTCTAGGGTGTAGTGCACTATAATCACTTATTTGAGCCAATATTTCACCCAGGGCCGGTGGAGACATCTCCTCGCCAGAACAACAACAAGTGAACCAAAGCCTTTTCTCCGTCTATAAAGCAAAGAGAAAGCCAAGATGTTCCAAGAAAATCCTCATGGCTTCAGGTCTGGCAGATGGGGAATGATGAAACAGTGTAGTAATCATTTGCCTCTGCCACTGTTATTCTCCATGCCATTGTCATGTCACGTTAAAAAAGGAATGTGAGTTCTCTGTTACATTTAGTGATATACTGTGTTTTTGCTGTTGTGGTTTGCATTGGACTGATCACAGTTTACTAGTCGATCAAACACTGTCTTCAGTGCTATGAATAACATTTTCTGGGATGTTCAGTTGATGAAGTTTGCTTTTTCTTAACAATTATTTTGCGTCCATCCAGCCAGAAACTGCTCCTAGTAACTTCTTAGTTCTTCTTCTATTCACTCCAAACAAACGATGCTGATGTGCCCTTTCTGTGCTCCAAAATATTGTTCCCTGCAAAGAGCTTTATTGCTTAGGGAGAAAATTGTAAAGCAACAAATATAAAGCTTTCACCAAAATGAGGAGTTCAGTTCAGTTAACATTTAGCCTAAGTGTCTACGGTAAAATGTTCATAGCTTGATTATTTCAGCAGTGGTAAGATACAGTAAGTTGGAGGACATCAGTTATTGTATATTGTTTGTGTAAAAGTATGTTTAAAAAAATCAGAATTTTTTTACGTTTGTCTGAGTTGATGTGTCAATAAAAGAAAAAGGTGACAAAGTTAAATGAAAACAGACATATTAATCATGATGTACTTGAAATATGTGACTGAAAAATAACAGCAAAACATCAAACATGTGTGGACCAATGACAATTTTTCTATCACATTTTACACATTGTTTTCATTTGTTTGAGGTTTGGCTGGCGATTTGTGACAATGGTTCCCAATTTAGGTTCATGAGATTAATCTATGGTAGAAAATAGGATTAATAATAATTTCTAATATGCAGAATTACGTTTATTTTTCAAACTCCCCTTCAATCTTGGATTCTTTCTCGAGACATTATATAGTTTTGTCCTTTCAGGATTCTAAAAAGTATTAAAATTACAAAATCTGAGCAGGGGGAAATCACTGCTCACAGTTTATAGACATGGAACTTCTGACGAGGAGGCAAAAAGACATATTGCTTCATATTAAAGGGTCACAAGCTAGAAAGGTTGTATGATATCAAAGTGAGAGGGAATTTAATATGTCATTGAAGGCAAACACAGCATTTGTAGATCATCTGACCAACCGGATGTAGAAGTTCTCAAACTGGAAAAAGTTGTGTACTCTGGGTAAGTGAAGCTAGCAAATACTAACTGCTATCACACACATATTTGTGCTTCACATGTCATTTTGATCACTGGTGTTCATGCAAGAATCATCACATTGATAATATTTCATCACTGAAAGAGAAAGACGGAAATAACTAACTCTTATTGCAGAGGAAGCAGAGACACATGCTGTACGCCTTTTAATTACAATGCAGGTTGTGTGAAAGTGTATGAGAGTGAGTGTGCGGGTTCATATCTTGGTTTACAGTATGTGTGGGGGGGAATGATTGCGTTTGTATGTGTACACGAGTGTGTGTTGGTGGGATAGTTAGAAAGAGTCAAGAGAGCACATATGGCCTGAACAGTCGGGGATGGAACTCACAATTCCCACATGACATGGCAGATAAAAAATAAAAACAGGGACAGAGAGACAGAGAGACAGAGACAGAGAGACAGAGGGACAGAGAGACAGAGAGATTTTTTAGATTTTTCAAAAACACTTTATTTACATATTCTTAAACAAACAGTTTACTAATAAAGTGTAACGAAAAATCATATTATCATATCAAAAATATATATTTATAAATAACAATTCTATAAATATATTAAAAAATATCCAATAAAACACTGTGCAAAGTGTAAACATTCATTATTCATAGTACAGATAATATTTTTAAAACACCAACGTTCTTTAAAAGTGAAAATCGAGCCAGTCTTGCCCTGATGTTACAGAGCCACGCTGTCTTGGCCTCCTGCCCCTCTCTGTTCTCAACTCTGTTTTTCCTGCTAATGTATATGGCCATTTTAGCCTCTCCCGAGAGGAAATTTAAAAGCTGCCACTTTTCTTTGTTGTCTTTTTTGTAAACAACTCCCATGATAAAAACACTCTCGGTAAAAACTACGTTAAAAAGACTAAAAACCAATGTTAAAAGAGAGAAAAACTCTGTGAGTCTCTTACACTCAGTAAAAACATGGAATATAGTCTCACGTAAATTGCAGAATGGACACTTGTTAAAAACAGCAGGATTAAAATAGGAGATAAAAGCGTTACAAGCGACGGCACCATGTAAAATCCTCCACTGGAGGTCGGCTGTCCGCTTTTTGAGGGGAGGTTTGTAAAAAAAAAACACTGTGGGCCTGGTCCACTTCCTCCACCCAGTCTGTTACTCCACACAGTGGAGGGTCTGTTGCACAGGCCTTTCTTGTGGATGCTTTTCACACTGTTCGTATATAGAGTCTTTTTGTCGGCTCTGTGCAGCGTCAGTCCTGCCGGGTTAGTGACCTTGAGCAGGGGACCGGTCAGTTCTCCCAACCCTGGGCTCAGGTTGATCTCCGGAAAAGGGTCTGCTGGGTCTGGAGAAACCTTCCTGTGACTGTAGTCTTTTATTTGGTTCCTCTCCTTCCCAGAGAGCCTCTGGCTCCACAGCTCCAGAATCCTCTTGGCCAGTTGAGCGGAGGTCAGACCCAGTAGAAAGCCCAGGGCTCGGGCATCGCTCAGCGCTGGCCCCACTGCATCCACCAGTTGCTGCAGGCACAGGGTTTTGGACCTGCAGAGCGCCACCATCAGGCCGGGTGTGCTGCTGCTGCTGACGTCCAGCCTGGCTCTGTAAATCAAAGGCTCCTTCAACAACCAGTGCAGAGAGTCCGACTTTGGACACCTTTTATGATTAAAAAGGGCCCAAGATTTAAAAATACCCTGATAAAATGGAGGCAGCCCATGTAACTTAAAAAAATTAGAATCAGTTAAAAACAGAGCAGCATCCAGCCCCAGGTTATTTACACGTCTGAGAATGCAGCTGGTCACATCTCTATACACCAAATCAGCCGGGCCGGTAAGATATTTTTGTAAAAACTGAAACTGAAAGTGGCTGTTCGGCTGGCCAGATGGACAAGGCCCTGTCCCCCCTCCTCTCTGGATAAAAACAGCACCCCCTGTGGCACCCAGTGTAAACCATCTCAAAAAAAGTCCACCATTTCTTTCTGTAGTTTTGCTAAAATACCTGAGGGAGGGTCTACCCAGGTCAGACGGTGCCACAATTGGGATGCTACAAGGTTGTTTAAAACCAAAGCCCTACCTTTAAAAGACATCTGAGGGAGCAGCCACTTCCACTTGGAAAGCTTTCCCTGAATCTTTTCTGCGACGTTCTTCTGGACAATAATTTATTTTTCTAAAAACACATCAAGATATTTCAGGCCGTCAGTTCTCCAGGTGAGGCTCTGAGGAAGAACTGGGAGACCGCCACGCCACTCCCCGATAGCGAGGGCCTCACTTTTCTTCCAATTTACCTTCGTTGTCGATGTTACACTAAAACTATCTACTATATCTGTTAAAATGTCTGCATCTCTCTGGCTTGTAATAAAAACAATAATATCGTCTGCGTATGCGGATAAAACAAATCTGCTATTAAAACCAGGTAAAACCAGACCTTTTAGGTTGGAGCGTATTTAGCAGAGAAGAGGTTCCAGGGAGAGCGCATAGAGCAAGCCCAACAGAGCACAGCCCTGCCGGACCCCTCTATAATTTTCCTGGTCTAGAGAAATCAGACCAGTATCAAAGCCCAATGAGCTGGAGACCTCCAAAACATCTCGAATTAGGTAGACATTGTCTACCATGGACCTGCCGGGCACCTGAGGTAGTCCCCCTAAAAACCCCTCTAAAAGCGTTTCCTCCCCCTCATACTCACTTGAGTATAGGGAGGAATAAAAACTCACAGCCCGTGTTCTGATCTGGCTTGGTTCCGTTATTTCTTGCCCTGTGACTGAGAGCAGTGAGTGGATTACCCTCTTCTGTCCGTTCTTTTTCTCCAGGCCGAAGAAGAAGCTAGATGGAGCATCCATTTCGGTGGCGTTTTGGAACCGGGACCGGACCAGTGCGCCCTGGACTTTAACGTCCAGCAGGTTGGCTAATGCCATTTTTTTTACTTTGAGGATTTCAATATATCCTCGATCTCCTGTGGACTCACTGATTTGTTCTAGTTCCACTATATCACCCTCCAGGTCTTTCATAGATCTGGTGATGTCATGTGTGACATTGAGGGTGTGCTGCTGACAAAGCATTTTAATTTCAGTCTTACCATGGTCCCACCACTGCCTAAGACTGTTAAAATCACCCTTCCTCTGCCTAAAAACACTCCAGAAATAAATAAAAGTTTCTCTAAAATTTTTATCAAATGTTAAAACTGAGTTAAAGTGCCAGTATGCGCTTCTTGGCAACACATTTCTAATAAAAACATTACATAAAAGCAAAGATCTGTAAAACCAGCAGGTATAATATTGTACATTTTAAAAAAATTTAAATGATGTTTAAAACAATAAATACGATCTAACCTGGCCGAGGTAATCCTATTTTCTCTGCAGTGGGCACCATGTGTATTGTTTAGCATCTGCGTTCATCCTCCACCATACATCCACCAGACCATGAGAGCGGACTAGCTGCCTCAGAACATGCTGGGGCGCTGGATGCGGAACTGCGTGGTTCTGATCTAAAAAGCATTTTCTGTACAGTTAAAATCCCCCTCCAAGGAAAAAAAATATTATTATTATATTATGTAAAAAAATGTCTATGTTGTTTATCCTGTACACACGACATCTATTGCACGTCTGTCCGTCCTGGGAGAGGGATCCCTCCTCAGTTGCTCTCCCTGAGGTTTCTTCCATTTTTTCTCCTTTAATTTTGGGGTTTCTTTTTAGGAAGTTTTTCCTTGTGCGATGCGAGGGTCTAAGGACAGAGGATGTCGTAACCTGTACAGTCTGTAAAGCACACTGAGACAAATGTATAATTTGTGATATTGGGCTATACAAATAAATTTGATTTGATTTGATTTGACATCAACGTGTTTTAATTTTGCAGTTTCATATATTTGTGTCCTTTTTTTAAAAACTCTGACTCCCTTCACATTTAAAACACCCACTTTAAAAGTATCCATGGCTGAGATTTTAAAATAAAAAATAAATAAAAATTAATTAATTAAAACACCCATCATCACTGTTTATTTGTTTTTTTACTCTAAACACAACTTTTTTTAATTTATAAACCTCCTGCTCAACGAGGCCAGACTCTCTTTGGCTCATATGGAATCTGGCTGAGCTAATAAAAACGAGTAAATCCCAGTAAGTTCCCAGGCCAGTGAGGAGATATGATCTCTCCACCGAGTCCTGGGTCTTCCCCGGGGTCTCCTCCCAGCTGGACATGCCTGGAACACCTCCCTAGGGAGGCGCCCAGGTGGCATCCCTACTAGATGCCCGAACCACCTCAACTGGCTCCTTTCAACGTAAAGGAGCAGCGGCTCCTTCACCCACCTCCTTTAAATCTTCTACTCTTACCTCACCCACCTCCTCTGCACCACCCACCTCCTTTACTACATCACCCACCTCCTTTAAATCTTCTACTCTTACCCCATCCACCTCTTCTACACCACCCACCTACTCTACCTCTTCTCCTCCCAAACCACCTGACTCCCCCTGCACTTTCTCTCCCTCTTTTTTTTCTTCTTTTTTTTCCACCACACCAAGTGAATTAACACCACCTATCCCGTGCACAAAGCTGGACACAGCAGCTGCGCGTCTTGACTCGGCGCGTGGAGCGGCCACCAGCCCTCCTCCGAAGCCGTGGCCCCTCTCGGCGAACAGCTCCCCGCCGGGGGAGCAGCAGCCGCTCCTCCAGGACCAGACGGAGCTAGATCCCCGTGTTTTGGACAGGCTCTTGCGGTGTGTCCCTCCTCCCCACAACCAAAACATTTCATAACCGATGAAGTGGCAAAAATCACGTAATCATAATGATCTACTTTAACATGGAAGCGGAGGTTGAGCTCCACATCCCGGTTATTAAGAATCATATACAGCTGTCGACGGTGAGACACTACATGTAACTGAGACTTACATCCAGAAACAACTTTCCGGAGTTTGACAGCTCTCTGCTGAGAAACTCATCGGTTATGAACGGAGGGACGTTTGAAATAACAACTTTGGTTGCGGGTTGCGTGAGAGACATTACCTGCACAAACAAATCGTTCACCCCGATACCTGTCTCGATGACGCGGTTCACCTTCTCCAGCTGGTCCAGGAAAATGACGACAGCGCCGTTCATCCGCGCCAGTGATCTAATACTGCTGTATCCGACCTTATCCCCCACAGCTAAACCAATATCCTCCACACTACACGCGAAACCGGCAGAAATCTTAATGCCATGTTTCCTCGTAAGCTTGGAGAATTACCCATTCACCGTGGCGTCAGACGCCGACCGGCGAGACACCGGCAGGGGAAATCCCCACACACCTCAGCCACCACACCCAAACGTACCGAAATAACATTGAAATACCCGTTAGTGAGGATAAGATTGTGCATGACTGTCATCCTTCTTTGGTGGTGACTGGAATGAGGAGTGCCATGTATAGTATTCACCATGCATTCTACATGTGCCTGTGATTCACAACTTGACTTTATATTGCAGTAAATCCTCAGTCATGTGTTTAGTTTAATGTGAAAATATTACTCAAATATTAGATCCTGGAAGCCGGACCTTACAATTGCTGAAACAAAAATAAAAACCAAGTCTTGTGCTTCACTTTAATAGGAGTGTTTTTGAACAGCTATTATTAAAGCACACTGGTTCTGTACTTCTCCTTATAAATGGGGTATTTTAATGGAACTGAAACTTACAGTTGCACCTTTTGTCAGTTATGCTCAATAATAAAAAATCACCTACATGCCTTACAGTGTAAGCTGTGTAACTCTGCCTTATTTTGTCTCAACAGCCTGTTGTTTAAATGTTTCAGAATAAAACTCAGTTTTTCAAACAGACTTTTGTGGGAGTTTGAGCATCTGTTGCCTCCGAACCTCTGCTTCTTTTTTTCTAGGATTTATCTGCCAACATGATGTGGGATTTATCAACATTGTGCACAATAATTGGCTGTTCCCCATTATGTTTTTAGCTATAATTAGCCAAAAAGATACAAGCAGCTTTGCCATGTGAATCTATATGTACAGTTTGAAATAATTAATTCAGCTGCGTGTTTATTTATTTATATTGTTTGAACTTTTACTACATGTAGGTTTTCTCCAATGGAAAAGGTGGTCATGGGAAAAATGTTAAAGTTAAGGATATATTGTTGTGTATTTTATGTATTTTTAAGAAGTTGGGGCTACTCATCCATGTGTTACTTAACACTACACACTTCTTTGTTGTTGTATGTATGTGAGACGTTAGCATGACATATAGCTTCTTAGCCAGATCACCATTGTAAAAGAGATTTTATCTCAATTGGTTTTATCCAGTTAAATAAATATTAAATAAAAATAATAAAGCACACTGCATATTATTCAGTACAGTACAGTAATGTTATAAACTGTACACAATATATATAGCAGATAATGTATTACCAACAAAACCATTCAATACACTCATTCGATCAGTTCCTGCTTAAATTGTTGTAGTAATGATTCACACAGAAAAGTATGTAATTATACACATAGAAAACTCTAAAATTCTTCCCTGTTACTTTTTTTGTGAGTTATTGAGAGAATATTTGTTAAATTCTGAAAAAGAATCTCAATACATTTGGCCTATGGCGATGATTTGTGGTCGTAGTGGTGCATGTCTCATGCACACTGCAGCATGATGAGATTTGGTGATGTATTTTAATAACATTATTACAGGGATAATAGCAATAATAATAGATTTATGTGACAAACCTTCCAAAGTCCACCCTTCTCCACCCATTTAACAATTGTAATGTAGAGGAGTGTCTATATAAAGTTTGTGTGTGTGACAGGTTCATTAGTGTGTCAAGTAGTACAAACCAAATTAAATTTGGGACACTTCATTACTAAATACAAAATGTGTAATAGTAATATAGTCAATCAAATCAAATCAAGTTTATTTATATAGCCCAATATCACAAATTACACATTTGTCTCAGTGTGCTTTACAGACTGTACAGCATACAACACCCTCTGTCCTTAGACCCTCGCATCGCACAAGGAAAAACTTCATTGAAGAAACATGGAAGAAACCTCAGGGAGAGCAACTGAGGAGGGATCCCTCTCCCAGAACAGACGTGCAATAGATGTCGTGTGTACAGGATAAACAACATAGTACAAATACAACATTTGACAGAAATTATGTTGTGATCAAAAAAGAGAAAGTATGGATGAATCCAGGATAATGTCAAAATGGCTTCCCGGTGTCAGGCAGGATCAGGGCAGCAGGCGCAGCCACGATTCATGATCCTGACGTAAACTTTATCAGTGGCAACCTGCCACATGAAAGACACAGAAACTCCGGAGATGATGCCCCGGATGCTGTAACATACATTTACATAAATGCATATAGATAGAGAGGGAGAAGAGGGGAGGAGAGAGGAAGAGAAGGAGGACAGCAGGGAGGTGTCCCCCGGCAGTCTAAGCCTATAGCAGCATAACTAGGGGCTGATCCAAGGCAAGCCTGAGCCAGCCCTAACTATAAGCTTTATCAAAAAGGAAAGTCTTTAGCCTGCTCTTAAATGTGGAGAGGGTGTCTGCCTACCAAACAAAAACTGGAAGCTGGTTCCACTGGAGAGGAGCTTGATAGCTGAAGGCTCTGGCTCCCATTGTGGTCTTAGAGACTCTAGGAGCTACAAGTAACCCTGCATTCTGGGAGCGCAATGCTCTAGTTGGTTTATAAGGTACTATGAGATCTTTAAGATATGCTGGAGCCTGACCACTAATTTCTTTGTAAGTCAGGAGAAGGATTTTGAATTATATTCTGTATTTTACCGGGAGCCAGTGCAGAGTAGCTAATAAAGGAGTAATATGATCCCGTTTCCTAGTTCTTGTCAATACACGTGCCGCTGCATTTTGGATCAACTGAAGAGTCTTAAGCGACTTTTTGGGACAACCTGATAGCAATGAGTTGCAGTAATCCAGCCTTGAAGTAAAAAATGCATGGACTAGTTTTTCTGCATCATTTTGAGACAGGATGTGTCTTATTTTTGCAATGTTACGTAGATGAAAGAAAGCAGTCCTTGAGATTTGTTTTATGTGGGAGTTAAAAGACAGATCCTGATCAAAGATAATGCTAAAATTTCTTACGGTGGTGCTGGAGGTCAAATTAATGCTATCCAGAGTTTCTAGGTCATTAGAAAATGCGTTTCGGAGGCATTTGGAGCCAAGTATAATAACTTCAGTTTTGTCTGTGTTTAACATCAATAAGTTGCTATACATCCAAGTTTGTATGTCCTTAACGCATGCTTGAAGTTTAGCTAATTGATTGGTTTCATCTGGTTTAATTGATAGATATAATTGGGTATCATCCGCATAACAATGAAAGTTTATAGAGTGGTTCCTTATAATATTGTCCAAAGGAAGCATAATAAGGTGAATAGAATAGGTCCAAGTACAGAACCTTGCGGGACTCCAAGACTGACTTTGGCTGTCATGGAGGATTTATCGTTAACACGTACAAATTGAGATCGCTCAGATAAATAGGATTTAAAGCAGCTTAAGGCCCTGTCACACAAATCCATATGGCAGAAACGTATGCTGGCGTATATGAAAATTTGTCAGAGTCCAAATACGTCCAACTTTTCATCGAATCGGATAGGAAAAGTGAACGTATACAGATACAGAATGCATAACTTATACAAAAATATGGCGTATACAAAATATCGGCAACACGCTGGTTTACGTTGATATAAGGGAAGGCATAAGTAGTATTCGTTAAGAGCTCGCTGTGTTACGCTGGGGTGCGTTGTTGAACGCTGATGTTTTGAGCATGTTCAAAATTACCGGACGTACCCAACGTGTGTCTTCAAGTTATGCAGACGTTACACATAAAGCACTTTTCCAGCTCCGTTGGCCAGACGCTCTTTCTGCCAATACAATGTTCCAGTCTCTGTAGTAGAATGTCATGATCAACAGTGTTGAAAGCAGCACTGAGGTCTAACAAGACAAGAACAGAGACAAGTCCTTTGTCTGATGCCAATAGAAGGTCATTGGTCACTTTCACCAGTGCCATCTCCGTGCTATGATGAACTCTAACTTGTTGTAAACTGTTTTGCAACTGCTTTCTCAAGGGAAGGTTAGATATCGGTCTATAATTGGCTAAAACCTCTGGATCAAGACTAGGCTTTTTAGGAAGTGGTTTTATTACAGCTACTTTAAAGGATTGTGGTACGTAGCCAGATAATAGAGACAGGTTGATCATATTTAATAACGAGGTGTTAATTAAGGGTAAAACTTCTTTAAACAGTATAGTTGGAATCGGGTCTAAAAGACAGGTTGATGGCTCAGACGACGAGATTGTAGAAGTTAGTTGGTTAAGATTGATTGGAGTAAAACAATCTAGATATATTTCAGCAGTTACAGCTGTTTTTGAAATTCTGGAGGTTGAAGTTAAGTCATTACCAATTGAGGGCAGGAGGTGATTAATTTTGTCTCTAATAATTATAATTTTATCGTTAAAAAAGCTCATGAAGTCGTCACTGCTGAGCGATATAGGAATAGAAGGCTCTGTAGAGCTGTGGCTCTGTTAGCCTGGCTACTGTGCTGAAAAGAAACATGGGGTTGTTCTTATTTTCTTCTATTAATGAAGAATAATAAGCTGCACTAGCATCTTATTGCCAGAGTTTAGTAGACTGTTAATAAAGGTAATATCATAGTAATGGTATCCTGTAATTCCCAAATAATTGAATTTTGTTTTATGGATAAACTGACATGGATAAAGGATAGCACAGTATAGAAAAGTTTGCTCTGCAACCAGTTCTTAAATCTATGCAATTGTGTGGAACAGTTCTTAGCCTTTGGTTGGTTACTGTTGAAAAATATTCATCCTAGTCTAAATCACTGCCCTATTTCCTTGCCTGACCACCCTTGTGGTGATGTGTTATTATACCCATTATTTAATTTATAGAATAATATATAGCCTTAAGATCGCCTAAATGGGCCTCTGCATCTCTGTATATGGCTATCTTTATGTTAAATGTGTTTGTTTTCATTTGTTTACAAACAAACAAAACACAGGTTCATTATTTTTATTTAAGTCAGACCCCTGAAGAATAAACGTGGTAATAAAGAAATGATCTAATTATTTGCTGGCTAGCTAGTTAACCCATTTACACCAATGGCGAACTTACTTTTTTGCTCGGGGTTTGCGTAAAGGGGTGTTATCTATGAATACAACACAGGACTGGTCGTAGGTGGGACCAGTCCCGTCCTCTCCGGAACAAACTCTGTATTCCATTCCGGGTTTTCAGAGTGTCCCTCAGTGGGTTCCTCACAGCCTCTAGCTGGTTTTTACTCAACTCCTGTCCTGATATCACTCCGCTGGCATGGTGGAGAAGCGGACCTGATTATTGTGATGGTGGCAGGCGGCAGCGAGTGACTACAGACTTCCGCCACTGCTTCCCATATCCGCGTTTTGTGCCGTCTGGGCTACTCTAGTTGCCTCACAACCGGACTACCGAGGGCGCTTGTGCCCTTTCCCCCAATTCAACAACATCTTTACCGGGATTTCTTTCAAACCAAAACCATATGAGATGCAAGTTCACTGGGAAACTCCGGAGCCCGTTCGGTTCAGGCAGCAAAACTTTTTCTCAAAGGACAACACCGTAAAACGGCGAGTGGACTGTTGCTGCTGCCGCTGCTGCTCCTCCGCGGGACGGTTTGTGTGTATATGACCGTAGAGTGCCTGCAAACGTTCATACCTTCGCGGTATTATTGTTTTTTTTTCAGCGGAGTTGTTGTAAGCAGCGTGGCATCGGCTTTATTGTTGAATTCAGTTTGGGGCTCACTCCGGCTCGGTGTTATTTGTATTTTCGGGAGCGGTTTGTTTGAAAACAGTGCCGAGGAGGGACGAAGAAACGGTCACTTGCTAGCCCTAAACCAAATGACTGCAAGGCTCGAAGCCCTTTAAACCCTCCCGGTTGTTGCTCGCTTCGGTGGCTGTTGTCGGCCGTTCCGTCCGCTGTCCGCCTGCTTGGGATCCTTCACGGAGGAGGACAGGGAGGGAGAGGACACTAGGTTGTGGAGGTGGAGGAGGAGGTGTCCGGAGGAGGAGGAGGTGGTGGCGGTGAGCTTGACGGGGAGTAGAAGTTCTTCCAAAATAGCAGCCACTCGGCCTAGTGATGGGGGACTTCGCCTCCCCCGCTGCCGGACCCAACGGCAGTATCTGCATCAACAACAGCATGAACCCGGCCGCCGGGAACGTGGTTCCCGCCGGAGCGGTGGGCATACCTAAGCACAGCACGGTGGTGGAGAGGCTGAGGCAGCGGATAGAGGGCTGCCGGAGACACCACGTTAACTGCGAGAGCAGGTACCAGCAAGCGCACGCCGAGCAGCTGGAGATAGAGCGGAGGGAGACGGTCAGCCTGTACCAGCGGAGTCTGGAGCAGAGGGCCAAGAAGTCGGCCGGCGGCAGCAGCAAGCAATCGCAGAGCAAGCAGCAGGACCCGGACTCTGCCTCCTCCACGGAACAGAGGAATAACACGCTCATAGCGGTAAGGACGAGCTCTCAATCACGGCCAAGAATGCCAAGAGACACCCCTTCACTCACACATAAACACGGCATACACTTAAGTATAGACTTTCATTTCCCCTCCATCTCTCTGTCCCCAAAAATCTTCAAGCCGCAATACTATTACCACTACTTGTTCACCACTGTGAAAACTTGTTGAAAACACGTTCACTGAGCGCTGGCAATTGCTTTGGACACACACACACACACACACACACACACACACACACACACACACACACACACACACACACACACACACACCACTTTTTCAAACCAGAGTACCAACTAGTGCTTTTGTTTACAAAGAAATCCAGTCCCTCGTTGAACAAAACAGGCTCCTAGGTCTTGAATGCTACAGCATTTGGAAATGACAAGCCTGACAGCTGATATTTGATCTTTTGCAAGATCAGTGCTGCTTTATGCTCAAAGGAAGGCTGAACGTTTGCAAGGCAATGCTTATTGTCAAGTTAAAATGTTCACCTCAGAAACATCTAACTAACTTCTGGAGGCTGGCTGTTTTTTTGTGCATGAAAACAACTTCTCCTTTCTTGTCTGTTGGGTGCAAATTGTTCTGCAAGACAGGCAGCATTAACATTGCAACACTGCTTCCTTGCACTCAGCAGTAGCAGTTTATGCTCCAGCCTGCTCAGTAACCTTTGTAACATACTCTGAAAACATTCAACAGCCAGTCCACACAGTGTTGCAAACAGCCACCTCCTCACTGAAAGCACCCTTCAGATGGCTGCCACATAGTTACTGAACATTTTCATACTGTAAGTAACTTTTTGGAGATTCATTCATAATTGACGGTGTGGCGTCACCATGATAATACAGTGATCACATGACCCATTTCACAAGGAGGCTCTACTTCTACCACACATCTGCATGTCCTTGTAAAAGTAATGCCGCTTTAGTAAATATAAATATTGTAAGTCAATATAAACTCACCGTAGATTTTACATTTCCTGTTGGTAGGGGGCAGTGGTAACATATGGAGGATTGTTCGGTTTCTTATTAGGATCTCGGTTAAGGGCCTCTCTTTTTTTTTTTGATGGGCAAGTCTGCAGATCAGATCTTTAAATTGTGTAATGTACAAAGAAAACATCATAACTGAGATGAATACAGACACCGGAAAACTGTGTAGTGTGTCCCCCCCCTCCCCGTTCACGGCACATCTCTTGTGGGCAAGCTCTTTTAGAAAAGACCAAAGGATACATGTTGGGAATGTCAACATTGTTGTCCCTTTTGTTGCCGCAATGAGCCTAGTTCCTCCCCCTTTGAAATGCAAAATCAGAACGTCTTTTAATTTCTGAGACGGCCTCAGTGGTTATTTAGGAGCTACGCAAGCCTGACCAGCTACAGCTTGAGAGAGCAGCAGTGATTTTAACAGTGCAGGACCTCCCAGCGGCCCTTGTGGACATTAAACCGAACCGCCCATTAGATGGCCGGCAACAAATGCTCAGAGAATGGAGGGATTACTGCTTAAAGACACAGTGGCATCACTCGGCTCCGCTCCGCTCCCAGTCACTGATGGTGACACCTCCTAATGCATTCAATAGCCGCAGAGAGCTCGGTGTTGGTACTCTTTTTTTAATTTATTTTTTATTCTACATTGTAAATTCTTTAGGCGTGAATTGTAAAGGAGATGAAAGGGAATGAGAGAAAAGTCTGCCATCCCTCTCTTTTTTTCCTCTGAGGAACAGAGCTGCAGCTAGATGGCTGTATGTGGTCACTACAGAAGCAGGCATTCTAGGAAACCAAGTGTGCTGTTAATGTAACTACACACATCGCATACACATGCGCCTCACAAATTTGTAGGGGTTATGTTACACCCTGTTTTTGGAAGTGTACTGTGTTGAGAAGGCTGTTTCACCTTCGTCTTAGATATACAGTGGCAAATGTGCTCATGTCATGATTTAGTTGTATATGAAGACTTCACTATATTGGGCTAAAATGACACAAATGACTCTTCGGCTGTGAAGTGTGTGTGTTCTGTTGTACTGGTTGGTTTGCAGTGTCAATATGGTAAGTGTCAGTTTGAAGTATGTCAGGAATGTCTACAATGTACAAAAAGTAAATGGATGAAAATCAATGTGTTTCTAAGAGATAAAAGCAGCAAGACAGCGTTTGACAAATTGGTTATTCAGCTACGGGAGATTGTAGTTATATATCGGAAATAATAGAGTTGTAATTCTATGGTCTATACTGTCTTTTAGTGTGCTATTCTTGAGCGTTTGGTCTTATGCATGATCCCAGTATACTGCGCTTTGGTCTAATGGTTCTCAGACACACCCACATCGTGGAAGGGGCAAGCCTATAATTATGGAAAGCGTGTGTTTGTTGTTATAGGATAACTATTATTGAGAAAGGAAAAGAAGACACTGGGAGCTTGTTCGTTCTTTCACACCATTTATTTGACATTATTCAAGGGGTATAGTAGCGAACTACAAAACATTCAAAGCAGTAGCTGCAGATTAAGGGTACCTGTGATATCCCCCCTGATGGTGAGGTCGGATACAGTCCTCCGCTGATATTCACTTTCACAAGATGGACACTTCCAAACTCGTAATTGTCTAATAATGAGAGGGTCGCTTGGGAAACAGCAGGCCACCTCTCTGCTTTCTGCCTGCAACCATGTATCAAACTGCACTAACACTGGGATAGTTAATGATTCATTTGCAAATTTAAGAACTTCTGCACTCTTGACACTGTATATACTCTGGATTAGTGTGCACCAAATGCTGTAAATTATGATAATGGGAAAGACTGCTGATATAATGGTTTAGAGGCAAACGGACGGTCTCCAATTTACAGGCACATAAGCTGATAATTACAGTTTGTTGGGGATATTGAAGGTGTGTTGTCTATTGCACGTGCACACAGACAAACCCCATACTTATAAAGTGATCTTTCACATCAACACAAGATTCACACTCGGGTTACTGATTAACTTTACTAATTCAGTAGTTTACTACATATTTATTAACTCCTCATTGGGCCAATCAAGTGTCAGCTTTCTCTGTCACTGGTTATGAATCTAAAACATTCATATCAGAAAAGATGAACAATAACCATTTGTATATCAATTACTTATCCTGTGCTACCTTGGATTCTTGAATAAAACTTTGTTTTTCTCGCCGTTCTCCGCGACGAACAAAGAATCCGAAAACGGAGAAAGTTCTTGATGAATTGAAGTAAATGGGGGCAATGTCAAAACATCTGTTAACAAACTCTCACACAACTCGTGCAGTATAATCCAAGTCTCATTATCCAGTCATATGCTCACTACTTCCCTAACATTACATTACAGTTCATTTAGCTGACGCTTTTGTCCGAAGCGACTTACAAAAAGCGCAAACAATCATGAGGATACAACTCCGAACAGCAAGAATCTTTCAAGTACATTAGCTTCAAATAGGTGAAATCCTTTAAGTGCAGAACAATAGCTTCAAATGAGCCAAAAAAGTGCAACATACAGAAACAATAGAACTAACGCATGCATTTTAGCTATTTACTATTCAAAACACCTGCATTTAATCATGACTCTCATTGTTGCTGGTCCAATCTCAAATGGACTGGACCACTCTGTTATTAAAACACCAGGAATAAACAGAAATCACTCTTTAACAATCTTGTATTATTAGTTATTGTCCGTCTGTGATGACCGTCGCATTAGAGTTGAATGTAAATGAGCTGTCGGGCCTGTTGAGGTCACTGATGTTGGAGAGGTTTGTGTGTAGTCTTCTTGTTTTTTCTTTTAATATGATTGATGAACAGCAGCACAAAATTCTAAGTCTAAAAATGAAAATTGCATTTTGATACTGAGTGAGTGACGCCATCATTTGCTGACTTTCTAACGTTGAAAAGAGTTCTGCTGTCAAACTTCGTTGTGGCTCTGTTCAATATCTTAACATGACGTGACATTGTCTACTTTTGGGTAGTTATCTAAGAGCAAAGACAAACTCCAGAACATGTTCACCAGTAGCTGTCGTGTTTCCACAGACAAGTTTCTTTGTCGTGATCCTGATGGTAGATCAAACTCGTGACCTTTCAGTTACAGGCACGTGTCTCTGAACCAAAGGGCCACGATGTTGCTTTAAAACCAAATTGTGACCTGTACTTTCTGACAAAACATCCAGTCACATCTGATTACCTAATCACTAACAAGTTTACAGCTGAGAGGCCGAGGTGCACACAGTGAGGGGCTCGTTAGTTCCACTAAAACACAGTAGCTCAGGGCAGTCTGTCTTCAGCTCTGCTCGCTCTTTGGCATCCACCTCGCTGAGGAATGTCACACACACACACACACACACACACACACACACACACACACACACACACACACACACACACACACACACACACTGTTGTCCTGCTCAACTCTTGGCAGCAGAGGCCGGAGTGTGGGCGGCTGAGTTTTCATGAATCTGAGGCCTTCCCTCTCTCTCCCTTCCTCTCCTCTCTCCCTCCCTCCCTCCCTCCCTCCCTCTGTTCACCACTTCTCTGGTTTCAGCGTTAGCACAGTGCTAATGTAGTGTAGATGGGTCTTGGTGGCTATAACATTGTTAATGTCAATTGGGACTGTTGCCCAAGTGCTATATTTAAACCAGCTTGCATGGAGTCGACACTCAGCAGTACGTACACGCACACACGCAGAGTGTGACGTCGACATACTCCCGTGACATCACAGGCATGCTGTTTTTGACTCATGTCTTTCAAACTCTTCCCTTTTTTTTTTTTTTGCTTTTCTTGTCTCGTGTACACTTTGTTCGATTCCTGTCACTTTTTCTTTGTGCTTCTTCTCACCCTTGACCCTCAGTCCCTGCACACACGCCACAAACTCTGGATGTTTTTGATTTGGGGCGGCTGCGACCACATTCCCTTCCACCCACGCTTATTCACATGTTCTGCAGGAACACACACACGTTCGGCACATACCCTTGAATATGCAAGGGAGCTGTATTCCCTCCTTATCGGCTATTGCCGCAACAACAACCTCCTGTCCAAAATATTTTAGGTACTTAACGTGAAAGTAAAGATCTTTTAACCCTCTGAAGCAGTTTAATGTTTTTTTTTTGTTTTTTTTGCTCCGGTCACTTTTTTACAAACTGTGGCATTGTTTTATGTATGTATGTATTAGCCCTGCACATTAGGGAGAACTCAAAAATGCAAGTTGAATTTATTCATAAAACTTTCTTTAAGTGCTCAAAAGTTTTAACAAAATTGGAGGAAAAAATGGGAGATCCACTTGCTATACATATTGCACTATTTACATTTTTACAACCTCTCCGCCTGCAGTTCAGTCGGCGTTTCATTGAATTTTTGTCACGTGACAAACGTGTTGCTTCCCAGTTGTGCTGAGGAGAGTAGAATTTAAAGTTTTCTACAAGATCCGGTTAGTGCAAACAGTTTATTTTTGGCGGAATTTTAAATAAGATATTTAGAATATAGTGATTATTGATGAAATATCAAATAATATGATTAATTTTAAGCTTACATTTTGGTTACGTAGCACATGATTTGTTCAAGGTAAATCGTCGGAAATTTCTATGTCCGATGATGATTTCTGTTTTTACAGTTTCCGGGTTTGATAAATGGTGTTATTTTGGTGATTTAGAAAATAAACATGCTGGCAGGTTGTGGGGTTCAGAGGGTTAAATAAAGCTCAACGCTAATCACACTAGTAATAAATAATTG
>NC_041355.1:21402561-21482561 GCF_900634415.1 Cottoperca gobio | reverse complement strand
GTGTGGGGCCCTCAGCTGCATCAATAGCCATTAGTGCAGCAGCCGGGGTAATTGTGTCACAGTGGCTGCAGTGCAGGAGGAAAAAAAACCCACATTATCTGATAATGCTGCAGACGGCAATACGGAGGAAAAAGGATGGAGCGAGGACACAGTGAGGCAGAGCAGGACAGTGAGAGGGAGGATATTAAATGTGTGGTCAGACAGTTATGGCCGACATGGTTGCTAAGCCACTGTCTGCTAACTGATTTATAACAGGTGATTTCAGACTGAAAGTCTTGTGCTACTGCAGCAGTGGGACCTACAAATATGACAGTGATTGACTGATGACTCATATTAATATTGCCTGAAGCAAACACATCTGGTTGAAAAAATAAAGAGCTGAGGTGGTTGTCGGTGTCAGCTGATTTATTTAGCCTCACACAGGCTAAATGAATTTGTGGTGATCATTAAGGCCTTACTTTTTCAATTTCATCTGATTTCATTCTGAGGTGAGCAAACTTATGCTGTTGTGGGATGGAGAATTGAAAATGCAGATGGACCTTGAATTCAGATTTTTTTTGTCACAATGTAAGAATGTTGGTAGAGATGCACCAATTTAATTTTTTTCTGTTTCGATCCGATTCCAGATATCTGAATATCTGCTGATCGCTCTTATTGCATAAAATCTGCATTTCATTGCAACTTTACATTAAATTGAAATGTATTGCAATTGTTTTGAACTGTAGAATGCTTCACATACAAACAGGTGAGAGAGTGATACATGTTATGGCAACTGCTTTTAATGTTTTGAAAAACTTCAACAAATCAAGTGCACAGAAATGTCTACTAGGTAGATTTCTATTTAGCTTAACAGAATAGAACTTTAACAGAATAAATAGAGTAAAACGTAAAAGATTTAAAATGTCCATACAGACGTACAGCTCCCTTTTTATAGTTATTATTTTCTCTGTGGGCACTTGCTCCCTCTTCAGTTGTACTTGTTTTGGTTTGTGATGAGTTGAGCCGTGTTGTGTTGAGCTGAATACTCTGTCAGCAGCCTGTCTGCAGATCACTTCCTGAATGGTTCCTAAAATAGCAGCAACAATGATCACAACCAAGGAAACACACCAGCTGCTCTTTTCAAAACCACCCTCACTTTCTGATCTCTCTCCTTAGTTATAAGGGTTTTACCATTAGCGTACGAGTATTAAACAACAAGTTATTGGACACCTTTTATATTTTTGGTTGAATTACAGCTATTCTTCTTAAAATGAGAAAATATGAGTAACGGATAGGGATAAGAGGATTGAGAAGTGTTTAATTTCTTTAATTTCTCTGGAAATGTTTAGATCTTGAGCACTTACCAGACAGTGTACTATGGAATATACTGTATTTTCCTAACGGGTGATACCAGGACAGTCTACATGTGCAAACTGGTACTTTTACACCAAAACAATAATCCTCTGTAAATCATGACCCTTTCATGTTACACACATACCAGCTGTAGTCCATAAAGCTTCTTGGAAAATAAAGCACCCTTTTGTTTGCTGTCAGTGACTCGTTATCTTCAGACTGGCAATGGAAAAACCAGAATGTGTCAAATTAATGAAAGCACCAAAAAATGATCTACAGTTTTCCAAAACAGAAATGGAATGCAGGAATTATATCAGGACATATCTGCCAGAAGTATCAGAGATATAGGTAGAGGTGTCATCTTCTATTTCATTAGTTATACAGTGGATTCATTAGTTTGGTTAAAGGAATAGTTTGACATTAATTTGGAAAATACGCTGTCTTGCTAAACCGTAGGGAGTTAGACAAAAAGATCCATACCAATTTCATGTCTGTATGGTAATTATGAAGCTTCAGCTAGCAGCCATTAGCCTCAACTTACAGAGCTGCAATGAATAGTTGATTGTCAGAAAAATAATCGCCAACTTTAAAAAAATATATATATTAATCGTTCAAGGAGTTTTTCATACAAAATGTTAGAAAATAAGGAGATTTCCTGCTTTTCTATTAATAAAAGTATCTTTGGGTTTTGGTCTGACAAACCACGACATTTAAAGACATCACCTTGGACTTGGAGAAACTGAGATGAAACTTTTTCACTATTTTCTGACATTTTATAGAGCACAATAATCAAGATAATAATCTGCAGATTAATCGATAATAAAAACAATCGTTGGTTGCAGCCCTATTAGCTTAGCATAAAGACTGGAAGAAGCTAGCCTGGCTCTGTCCAGAGTGGAAAAATCCTCCTACCTGCACCTTTCAATTCTAATTATTCCAATGTAATCAACATGTTGTTATTCTTGTGCTCACCCAATACACAAAGCAACATGTTAATTAGTGAGCTTCAGAGGTGCTGGTAGGCAGATGTTATTACCTTCTGACAAAGCCAAGCTACATGTTTTCAGTCTTTTTTGCCAAGTAAAGCAAACATGCTGCCGGGTGTAGCTTCATATTCAAACAGCAGCCATGAGAGCAGTATCGACCTTCTCATCCAGAAGAGCGCGTGCAGCTGGACTCGTGTCTCTTCAGATTGCTTTCCCACATTTTCTGTATAACATAAATCAAATGTGTCTGTTCTATTTAGACCTTTTTTTAAATGCTTCAATTGCTTTGTCATGATTGTGATGCAGAGAATATAAACAGAGCGCTGGCTGTTGCGTCGCAGCATTCCTGCTACAAATAGTGACCACACTGGACTGTAGTGGTGATGCCCACTATTGTGTGGTTATGAAATTTGACCTGGTAGTAGTATGCTTTATCCTCAAGATTTTTTATTTCTGTATCTATGTCACTGAGAACATTTCTTTTGTTTCGGCGTCTCCCAGTCTGTCTCTGTTATCTCCTCCACTTTCTGTGCCCTGACTTTACCCTGCTTCTCTGCTTCTTGTTCTTTCTTCTTGACACTCGGTGCCTCTTCTTTTCCTGTTTTTTTTTCCCCTTCACCTTTCAGTCTCACTTCTTCATCCCCTTTCCTCGGCTCAGTCTTTCTGCCTGCCTGCCTGCCTTTGCACATCACACCATCTTCTCAACCTCTACTCTCTGTACCACTCCTTCTCCTTTCCTGTCTCTCTCTCTCTCTCTCTCTCTCTCTCTCTCTCTCTCTCTCTCTCTCTCTCTCTCTCTCTCTCTCTCTCTCTCTCTCTCGGCCTTCCCTTCTCCTCCAGCAGAGACTGTGGACTCTACGGAGGAGACAAGATCGGCAGATGTTTCCCCTGCTCTCTGCTGTCACAATTCACTTCAGTGTGTCACGCAAAGCACTGGAACTCACAAGATGAGTGTGGGGAAGCAGAAATAGCCAAGAAAAAAATACATTTCCCTGAAGAGTTTGAGCAGATTTGGGTCAGACATTGTACGATTTTTGTCAAGTGAGCTTTGTGGAGTTAGCAGTTGAAACCTTTTAGTGATAATGCCCCAAAAGTCTTTTGTTTGTGAAAAGTTGTAACCGTTTGAAAATGCAGTACTTCCTCTTACTGAACATAGGGAAAAGCAGTGATTATGCTCCTTTCAAGCTCTGTAATTGTCACTTTTCCCTGTTCATGACAATGGCAAGTGTGGGATTCTTGTTTTATTTTTGGCTTGTTGACAGTTAAGGAGCCATTGAGTTTTTTAATGGATACTTAATGACTGCTGAACAAAACATAACAAAGAAAGCCCCTCGAGGATCCTAACTGTCAGCCAATGGAGGTCCCCGGAGAGACGGAAAAGTCCTAATCTTTGTTATGCACATACACTAAATATTTTGGAACATTAACCGTGTATTTTCCACACCATTACGTTTCCAGTTCATTACACCTGCATGCTAAGCAAAAAAACAAAAACATGGTCTTTGCAAATGTAAGCTGCTCTCAGTATGCAGATAGACAAAGAGATATTCTCTTACTTTAAATGTCTTAAACTGTGCTGGAATCAGGCTCTGGGAATAGACCCAGTAGGTGACAGGACTGATCAACGCCTACCCAGTGAGGGCCGTTCAGACTAAATACTACATTTCTGTGGTTTCCGACATGGCAATGACAAGAAGTCACAAATGTAAAGCAGCGTTCAGATATGCACTCGTTCACAGCTTATGAAGAGGAGGATTTCCTTGTCTTACTTATTACATGTTAGCATTGTCATTGCACTGCTGCATTTAAGCACTAGCAAAGTCTTAAGGTGTGAAGTGCATTTTCGCCTTGCGTTACTCGTGCGAATACGGCCACTGGAGTGTTTTTTGGAGTATTTCGCAACTTGCCAAAATTCATCCATAACAGCCAATGGTATTACTCTTTCTGTAAAGGAAGCTGGGCCTACCTCCATACATGCCACATACCATAGCAATGTTTATTTTATTTATCAACCACATCAAAAATAACCACTATTGCTGCCTTGTACCTGTTGTGGAAGTCCCAGATAAGTCAGAAACACGGTTGAGAAAATGTACTATATCACAACATACTGTATTTTGGTATTACAATCTGTAATTACACATACCATGATGGAGACCTATCGATATCGCCCACTTCTAACTGTGGACGATTATCTTTGTGAGTGGAAGTTGAGAGTGACCACTGGTTCTCGCTCATCTTGTTCCTTTTTGACTCTTGCCAGCATCCTGATCAGGTTTCAGTTTGGACAATGCCTGAATTATACATAACTGTTGAGGTGTGGCTGATTCATACTTACCTAGGCTTTACCTGTTGTCTGTCATAGCATCACTGCGAAGCTAGATTACCTGTGTTGTACATTCATTCCATTAGTAATCACATTCACATTGGGTTGTGGAGTAAAAAGGATACTGTTGAAGGATTGCAATAGACGTGGCTTTGCTAGAAAAAGAAAAGCTAATGCATCTAGCATTACTGGAAGGGAGACGATGATGATGGGAGAGAAGAAAGTGTGTGATGTCACTGAACATTCATAGATTAATTTCTGAAGACGTACAGGAAACTACATTGTAGCCCCTCCATAGAAATACAGAAGACCCCATGGTGTAGGTGCCTTACCATGACACTTTGTTCAGCCTTATCTTTTCAGCTCCAGCCAAAATGTTTCCAGTGACATTCTGTACATTTGAAAAGTCTCATCGGCTTTAACTGCCTAGGACCTGAGTGTTCAAGACATCCACAGTATCTTGATTGGGAGCCTTTTCACTCTGCAGCATAATCTGCGCTGATTATCAGATTTGAATGCCCCAAGCATCAAAATGATCCAGTCGGGGTTTGTAGAAAAATGGTATAGAATGCAACATAATCTTCCAGCCGTGTGTGTGTGTGTGTGTGTGTGTGTGTGTGTGTGTGTGTGTGTGTGTGTGTGTGTGTGTGTGTGTGTGTGTGTGTGTGTGTGTGTGTGTGTGTGTGTGTGTGTGTCTCAGTTCGACAAAGTCATGTAAAAACCACAAAGAAAATGGAATGGGACGGCACTATTAGTGAGAATTTCACTTTCCTGAAGAGGGCAGGTAAAGGAAACAGATTTAGGGATCCGGCAAAGAAATGGCACACAGCCCTAGTTGGTACAGCTGCACGTACACATGAGCTTCCCATTAGCCCCCCCCCCCCCCCTTTTCTCTCTCTTTGTCTGTTTGTCTCTCGCTCTCTCCCTTTGTCTGTCTCTCTCTCGCTCTCTCTTTGTCTGTCTCTCTCTCTCTCTCTCTCTGTCTCTCTCGCTGTGTGTGTGTCCCTCTCTCTCTCCCTCTCTTTGTCTGTCTGTCTCTCTCTCCCCCTCCTCCCGAGTGGCTGTTTTTGTGGATTGTTCTCCTGCCGTTGTCATAGCGACTGTGATGCAGACTGCCCGAACAGGCTGCCTGTCTGCTTGGATATGTCAAGTGTGTGTGTGTGTCTGATAAAACGCCAGAGTGCTCTCGGCTTAGAGAGGAAGTGTTTGGAGAATTATGTAATGTCCTCTTTTTTTAAAGGGGGAAAAAGTTATAAAGAAGAAGAAAAAAATAAAATCCTATCTGTATGTCTCTCTGTCTGCATATTGCTCAGTATACCAGGGGAGCGCAGTGTTTATGAATGCCATGCACTTTGAGGCATGGTTATTTTAGTATGTCTAGGTTGCTCAGTCTAGATATTTAGTCTTTTTTAAGTAGGATACAGGTTTTAAACACACAACGTGAGGCTCTTTCCTGTGTGTAAAGTTTCCACTGAAGCTGTGGGCTCCGTGCCAAGAGCCACCCTGTATAGATGAGGAAGGGGAACAGTGGGATGGGATCGGATGGGAAAGCAGAAAAAGTAGAGGGAGAGGGTGGTATGAATTTGATGGGGGAGAGGGAGGTAGGGAGGGAGGTAGGGAGGTTGGGCTCGGTGCCAAGTGGGTGGTGTGTGAATCCTTGTGACGCTGCCATTCTCCCGCAGACAGCCCTCTTATTGGATAGGCCCCTAATCAGAGAGAGAGAGAGAGAGAGAGAGAACATTTTTGAAAACATCCCACAGGTTTTCAAAATAAAAGGGCTTTGCTGAATAGTTTGAAGCTTTATTAACTTTTTTTTGTCATGTCAAATCATTCTGAAGCTGGTATTTCTGCACAGTTGCAGATAAAGTTAACATTAATATTATCAGCCCAGTGTTTCACTTTGATTAATGCATTTCACATTGCATGATACTCGGGGCCAATCAGCTGGCTGGTGGTCCTGATATCTGGTTGACGTTGAGTCAAAGCTTTAACTCAAAGAAACTAAAGTCTAAAAGTGAAAACAGCAAGTGCTCAGTGTAAGGTTCCTCCCCAATCTTCAACTGCTAAGATCAACTTTTTCATGTCTTCTAATCTCCTCTCCTCCAACCTCCCCTTCTCCCCACTCATTCATAGCTTTCTCAAGTCTCTAATTATGTTCGCTTGGAGAGTGAGTTGGGAGGGTGGGAGTGTGTGTGTGTGTGTGTGTGTGTGTGTGTGTGTGTGTGTGTACTCTACAGTTGCCCGCATGTTTAAGCCTGTAATTAGTGCTCTTTAAGATGACAAAGATTCTAAGAAAATGTTTAAAAGAGCAGGCCTAGGCGTGTGCATGAACGTGCACACGGGACCACTGAGAGAAGTGAAAAGGAGAGGGGGTGCGATGGCTCTTTTAAAAATAATCTTTCTCTCAGAGCTTTGGGAGAATGGTCATGGAAATGTAGTGGAGAAAAAAGGTAATAATATGTTGTGAATTAGTACAATTCTGTGTTGGTCAGGGAATGACTGGCTGGTTACGGAGAGAGTGGTGGACTTGCTGTGGATTTGAGTATAATAAGTCTATATTTAAAGCTGTGTGTGTGTTGGAGCTTTGTGCCTGTGTGTTTTAGAAAGTGACTCATCATTTGTATTTGTGCACGTACAGTAACCCAACACCCAACCCAACCCAGCCAAGGACCAGAGCAACACTTATTATTCTCTCTACCTCTCAATCGGCCTGCCTTCTATCTTTTTGTTTGTTTCATGTTTTTTGTGTGTTTATATCCCCTTTTTTCTCTCTAAAATGTCTTTCATACTTTTTGATATTTTAGCCTTTCTCTGTGACGCCTCTGTTGCAGTCGTGTGTCATATGCTCTTAACACCAAGAGTATCGTGTCTCAGTGAAACCACTTCCTCACTTCCCCCTGAGCTCCAGGTCATGTGAGGTCACCTCAGCCTCCATTGTGGCTCCAATACTGTGTTTAGTTGCACTGAATGTGAGCCTGCAGTCCACACACTCTGTAGTAAGGCTTTTGTTTAAGAAGTCAATCACCACGTGGTTTTTATTTTCACACATTTAGTTTTCCTGTCGTTCGAGTGATCTAGCTTTTTGTAAGCAGGTGGCTGTTATCACTCTGAAGCAAGGCTTTTATTTAATGCATTTTAATCCATCCATGACTGTAAATCAACTAGATTATATTTGAGCGTGAAAAGAAAGAACTTTTAAGAAAATGAAATTCAAAAAGCTGTGAAATCCAGGCATCTCAATGTTGGGAAAATGGTAACACATATTGTATTTGACGTCTTACGTCACATATTGTCTAACCTGGAGACATTTTGTGCAGCAGGTCCTGTAAATTACTGTAAAGTAATACAATAAAGAGAGCTTGTTTATTGATACTTGCCTTAGGTGATGTGTATGTGTTGTACCATTTCATGATATTTTAACAAAGATGTTTGCAGTTAGAGGTAGACCCGCATACTTTTATGGTCCTGACTATGGATGTCACTACAACCGATACTTTGGTACCAAGACTATGCCAAAATTCTGAAAACGTTTTTGTTTCTACAGTATCATAGGTACACATTGGACAATAGAAAATGTGTTTGGGGCTAATAAAGGTCTTCCCTAATTTTCCAGGAGATGCACTCTATGTCTTTCTTTATATTAAAGTACATGGGATTTAGTTTGTTTTTACCGTGGGATCGAGTTGGGTATCAAGAATCGTGGAATTTCACTGCTATTTGGTGTGGACTAATACAGTTCTGGTACGGTGACATGCCGAGTCCCGACCTAAATGTGCCCATTCCATTTGATCAAAAGCTGTCAAGTGCCGAAAGATGGCACTGAATGTCCGTCAGATTTGTTTTCTTGTTTATCAGATAGTTCCTGATTTTAAATCAAGATTTAAGCCAATTTTAAACTTTCATTTTTGTTTTTGCAAAGTTCTTGTGTTCAGATGACAGTTAGCATCTGAGAACTCGAGCTCTTTTTGTTAAATGAAAAAAAGGTTTTATAGAAAAAACATCTTTCAAATGGTGATGTTAAAGACGTATAATTTGGCATTCTGTAGATACGCACATGTTTGAATGATTCCCAGGCCTCACCAGAGAAGAGCAGGGTAATTAGAGTTGTATAAGCATATCAGAACTGTGATGGTAGGTAAAGATGGCCAATCTTGCTTTTTATTTAGTCATTGAACCTGGAGACGGTGTGTGGATCTCTCTCTTTGACTCTACCTCTTCCTCTGTCTCACCCGCTCTGCTTTCCCTCTCTGACTGTCATTCCACATTTATGACCGGCCTGTGTGATGTGTACCCAAGACAGATGGGGCACAGCAAGATGGCCGCCGTTGCCCTGGCAACAGAATGGAGAGCGAATGGAGGAGAGAGTGAAAGATATTCTTTTTTTTGGTTGACTGTTCAGGTTATCGGGGAGATGCAGAGAGTATGTGAAGAGGGCAGCAGGGACACAAAGAGAGACTAGTTGTGCTTCCGTTTCTCTGCACCTTCACTCTGGACAGCAGCACCAAATGCTGATAATCAATGTCTTTCTGTAAAGTGAACATCTCACTTCTTGTTATTTAGAGAGAGAACATTCTGTTGGTTCATCAGCAATTTGACACAGACCCTGAAATTTAACGTCCAGGGACATTGTGTGTCTCTGGCACTATAGGAGTAAGTACGTTTGTGTGCATGTGTGTGTGTGAGGAAGCATGAGTTGTGGTCTTTTGCTGTCTGTCTTGATGCGGGGCTGGATTAAAGGGGTTACATAATGCGCTCCGAGCTTCAAGCAGCATACGCTAAGAGGATTACCACAAGTCTACTAAAGACACTGGTCCACAGACACATTTGCACACTCACACACAGTGCTACGGTGTGTAATTTAACACTCAAATATAGTGTCCACCTGCACGTACAGTGTGCGTGCAAGTACACACAACTTGTACACAACATTGAGTCTTTTGTTTGGGTGCACACAGACTAACTACACAGATACAAATAGTGACAGACTTGCATACTTCTGACTGGTGTTATGTAACAGTGGACTTCTCATCTGTTCTGCAGAGGGCAACTAACTTAGTTCTTTATCCACCAGACTGAAGGTTTTTAGAGAAACTGAAAACCACGATTTTGGCATAGTCATCTGAAATGGTTTACAGTGAACGAGGGGATGGTAAAGTAATGGTTGGTTACCCAAAAAAGAAGTACACAAACTTACCAGCCACACTTAATGCTGACTAGCATGTGGCTAGTGCTACATGCAAATGTTACTTTGTTCTTTTTTTTCATCTTTACACAACTATTGGCTGTTTTCCTATGAACAGCTGAGAGCAACACTATGAATGTCTTCAGAGAAATGTGCACTGTTTTATAAATTTACAATATAATAATAATAATACAAAAATATCGATCCTCCCCCCCTCTCAATGACTGTAAGCTTTTCACTTCGCCAGTCCAATGTGGGGAAAATATAAACCCCCTTGATTTCCGAAGTATTCGTATTACAAACTAGTTCCGATCAAGCATATTCCGACCCTGACGGTCTTTATGCTAAGATAACTAACTGCTGGGTGTAGCTTCATATCTACTGTAAAGACATGATATTAGTATCCTAACGTTTAACTTGGCAAGAACTTTCCAAAAATGTTGACGTTGAAGTCATATGAGCTGTTTTGTACTTGTATGTTATTTCTCCACGCCAGCAGTCCAGTTTATCGGGCGTGTTAATGAGGAACTGAAATGAAGGTTGTCAGACTGTATGTTTGCATTTGAAGGTTTGCTGTACAGCTTTTTATCTATTGTTGTCCTGTAAATCCACTGAATGGACTACACTTGGTTCAGAGGTTAGTAGGAGTGTGTGTGTGTGTGTGTGTGTGTGTGTGTGTGTGTGTGTTGGGGGGAATAAGAAGGTGGGTTGGGACAGACAATGGCAGATCAGGCATTTTATTGATGCGTAAAAAGAGACCCCAAAGGAAGGAAGTAACGACAGACCAAACCTTCCCCCGCCCCTGTGCTTGACACGCACACATTCTCAATTTCCTGCAGTAATTGACCCATCTTCCTATACTCTCCTTTATCCCCTCAATTAAACCATCTTTACCCACTCCCACGCAGACAGACGCACACACAAATACAATCGATGAGCATATTTTGACTTGTCACACCAGATGTGAACAAGAGTGGAAGAAGAGAGAGAAAAGGAGGGGTGGCGAGTGTGTAGGGGAATGGGAATGAGAGGGAGGAGAGAGGACTTGAAGAGGAGAGGTATGTTTAGTGAGTCTGCAAGGACTCGAGCAGGTGGGGACACTCAAATTATTGAAAAAATGACTCATGCACAAATCATGATTCACCAAGATTGACTGACTTGAAACAGCAGGTAAAAAATGTTTTACCTTTTGCTTTGGACTTTTCTGTTCATGCAGCCGGGTCTTCTAAAAATTATGTTCTCCTATACAACAAACTATATTGTCAATTCCGCTTCTAGGGAAACATATTTTCTTCCAGATTATGATTGTTTTTCACCTATAACAAACACATTTCTAATCGAAATGCGCATAAGTTTGCTTAGGGAGGAGGTGAGGGTATATGGATGGTTCAAACAAACACGGAACTTTCACCACTTGTCCCGCGTGAAACCAAAAGTCAGCATTCTTAGTTTTTTTTTCTTAGTTTTTTTTAACTATGCAAGTTAACTTACTTAATGTACTTAACCACGGCACGCACATAACATACTTTACTTAAGTAAGAAAAGTACTTATTTACGGGACTGTCAACCAAGAGACTGGTGTTGGTGTCCCCTGTGTGTTTTTACATAGTCAATCACACACCATTTGCTACGGGTGTCGTCATTTACATTGTTGTGAAATACCTATTTTATACTTAACTGCGTGAGTGTTAAATAGTGATTTGACAGACATGCATAATTGCTATGTGGTTAATAAAAAAAATAATATATATATATAAGCTTTGGGACTGATCAGTTTTTAATCTTGTGCAGTCACATTCCAACAAATACATTCATATGCAAAAGTTTTATTGAACAAGAATCGTACATTCTTGTATTCTTGATTGCTATTCTTGATCTCTCCCATCTGAAGTATAGAAGTGTACTATAAAATAGTTCCTGGGAGCTGAAAGCTCCGAGACAGCTGTAGCTCTCTTTGGGCATTGGCACGCCAGGCTGTCTGATCAAAGCTTCCAGTCACCTCACCTCGCTTCACTTCTTCTGTTCAAAGCACACAGTTTTCCTCTGGACTGATGGATTATTACCAACATTTTAGGTGCACTCACTTTCGGTTTCATCTCCAAATAAAGTGGTTTAGATAACTCTTGGCGCGTTAACAACATGTCTGTTCGTCTAGCTGCTCTTTCTCGGCCCGTCAGACTCTGTCAGACTCACCAAAGCAATTACCTTGGTGAGTACAATGCTGTCATGACCAATAGAAATAACAAATTGCAAAATAAGCCCCAAATTGTAATAGACTAGAATGATCGTTTATTGCAGGGGTGTCAAACAACGTGGGATGACTTTGCAAAGTGTAAAAATTAGTTGTTTTGATCATAAAGTAAAATACTGTTCCAGATACCTGTGACAAAATGTTTTGTGCGATTGTAGATACAATGTTATCTATAAATTGTAAAGCACATGTGTAAATGATAAACTGAGGCACAATATCGTTGAAATTTCAGGTTGTTCATAATGTTTAGTAAAAAAGATAGTTCTTCAAATTTGAACATTTTCAGAATGTACTTGTACTTTTAGCACTAAAACGAAGGGAAACATTTGGAGTTGTTGTTATTTATAGGTTATTATGCTCTGATTTTACTGGTCCGGCCCACTTTGCTGTATGTGGCCCCTGAACTAAAATGAGTTTGACATCCCTGGTTTATTGGGTTGGAACAACCAGTCAGACAGCTCTCCTTCACAAACTGCCTCTGATGCCAATTCAGCATACTGAATCAGCTGAATTGTGTCTGATAAAGACCAACTGAAACTAGCAGCGTGGGACAGAAACCGTGGTCAGCCACAAACACTTTATGACCACCAGTGGCACCTTTAGTCAAGGTGGTTTGCATTGACACTTGGGTTAGGTACATTTCCCCGTTGTGGGACTAATAAAGGATTTCTGATTCTGATTCCGAAGGAAACACTGCTGGGAGTTTAATTGAAACAATTATTGAAAGATTTGATTATTTCTAGTTTTGGAAGTTTGGTATGTACATTCTTACTGATTAAATAAAAACAGCTGGTGGACAATATGGCCAAACATTTGATCACAATATGTTTTGTTTTTTAATATATATCTATAATTATCACTATGTATTAACAGTAACAATAATCAGTGTTTCCCCTACTATTGTCTTGGCAGGGCGCTGCGCCCTGTCAACGGAGCCCAGCGCCCTGCCTGAAATTCAAGGTGTTTTTTTTTTTTTCTCGAATAAAATAAATAAATATTTTTTATTCACAACTCACTTTTCACATTGACAGGTGCTCTTTTATTAAATAAACTAAACGCTTATGCTATTGATCTAATTTATGTGCACGTTTCAGTTTGTACTGTCTACTTTGCGCATTCACATTCTCTCCTTCGCTCCGTTTTACGAAGGGCGGGGCTTCGCAGCTGACACACACACACACACACGTGCGCACACACTTACACGTGCTCACACACCTACAGAGCGGAAGAAAGGAGAGGGGAGAACTAAATAGAAACCGCGCCGCGCACGCAATCTCCCTGCACGCGCACGCAATCTTCCCGCGCCCCTCCAAAGCAGTAAACCTAGGGTAAACACTGATAATGCTAAATGTACAGTTTTAAGATCATTCTTCATAGGACAGAACTCTAAAGAACCAGAAGTTTTATTATGGCTTTATAGTATATTTATATATAATTAGTAACGATCAGAATGGGTTAGGTCGTTCAGTGTTAATTACATATGTACAGTATATACGACACTTCTCACTGCGTACCAGAGACTACCTCCTGCAGAGTTGGCAAATTTCCGGTTTAGCTCTATGCTAAAAGAATTAAATCATGCAGCTCTTCTAGACTTTCCTTCTAGATGTTATCGGACCAAATTAGTCAAAGACTGATAGTGAAACGAGAGATTTCGGGTTGTTACGCTCAAAACAATGAATCCACCGCTACAGCGGAGCATATTAGCTTGTTTAGAGGTTTTTTTAAGTAAAGGATAACTGTTTTAGTAAATAAATAAAATCTCATAAATGTATCATCGTCATAGTTGAAGGTTTTATCGCTCTAATGCACTTACAAATATAACTGCATATTTAATGGTGCAAATCACCCCACTGTCACTGTGCATGTTGTAATGAATCTGCAGTAGTAGAAGGTCACGGCCTGATTGACATTCTTTTGGCCCAAACATGTACCAAAATGTTGAAGTGGAAAGCACTGAAACTGTGGCACCTCCTACAGGCAGGAAACACCACCTCTGTTATTGGGTGGGCCAGTGACTAGCAAATAAAATTGAGCCAATATAGTTATAGATTCAGATATTATACAATTCTATATCATACCTTACTTTTATTGTCTAATGTCAGGATGTTACTGCAACTATCAACTTGTCTTAGTCGAAAGGCTTTCCATAGTTTGATACATGGAACTTAAAAAGAAGAAAATGGGATTTTAATTTCTTCTTCTCCTAATTGTCCGTGTTGACAGAATATATAAATCCTTCCTCTCTGGGTTTCCGTTACTTCTCATGATGTCCTTTTTTCAGTCTTCACTCTGTGGGCAGTAAGTCTGTACGCTGAAGTACGTTTTTCTGTCTCGGACACGCTCACATCTGCTCTCGGTTGCTTGTATCATGGATTTATTTCAGTGACTTTAATATATGTGAAAAACCCTTTCTCTGTGCCGATGTGTTCCTCTCCCGTCCTCTCCTCTCCTTGTTCAGGGTTTTGTGTTTTCTTTTTATTTCTTGGCTGCAGTGAGAAGACAAAAACATAAAAGAGAGGGTGGGATGGAGGGTTGAACCTTTTGTAGCAGGTAACCTTTGACCCTTAGAGAACTTTTCTCTTTTGAATAAGTTTTCTCTCTCCGTTTCTTTTTTGTTGCTCATTGATCCCTTGCTTTCCTTGTCTTTCAATTTCCTCTAGTTGATATTCGTCTCTCTACTCTTATTCACACATTAGCTACAAGTTTCTCCCTGCATCTTTTTCTCAATCTGTGCTGGTCTTACCCTCAATATCTCGCTCTCGCTCTCGCTCTGCGCCCAGCCAGCCACAGGAATGTATCTCGAGGAACGCCTGGCGAGACGAACTGGATCAAACGAGTTCAGAGCAGCGCTGGAGCCCGGCTGTCTGTAGCTCTCCCAGCTTCCATCTCTTCGCCTGCTCTCTCCTCGTCTTCCTCTGCCCTCCCCCTCCTGTTCCTCTGTCTCCCATTCCATGTTTTCTCTCTGTCCCTCCAACCGCACCCCCCCTCCCCCCAACCCCCCGCCCCCCCCCGCCTTTGGGTCCCCCTATATCCTCCTTGCTTTCCTACAAACCCTTTTTCGCTGCTCTTTTTCTCCTCTTTGCTCTCTCTTTTTCTCCCTCTCCAGTCTCCAGTCCAGTCTTCTCCCTTTCTCTCCTCTTTCTACTCTATTTCTCTGGCACGATACAGAGACAAAGAGATCTTTTGAATACCTTCGCGTGTAGGAGGTGGACCTCAAGGGAGGGGATCGTGTGTGTGTGTGTGTGTGTGTGTGTGTGTGTGTGTGTGTGTGTGTGCGTGTGCGTGCGCGTGTGTGTGCGTGTGTGCGCACGTGTTAGACTCTGTTTGTGTGCACATATTAGAGCCCTTTAGCCCAAAGCTTTAGTTATAAGAGAGGGGAATGCAATTTGATACAAAGACACACACACACACCTTCTTCACATCAGACAGCAAGCCGTGTCGCGCTCTCCACCCTGTCTGTCAGTCACTCAGGCGGCACTCCTAATTGGCTTATAATACCCTTGTTACCATAGAGGGAACCTTTTGCCCCACCCCCCACTTCTGTCTACTAGCCTGTTTGTTACTCTTCAAAATAGGCCGCCAAGCATGGGGGTGGGTTAGTGTGTGTGTGTGTGTGTGTGTGTGTGTGTTTGTGTGCATTCATGTGGGGGTCAAGGGGTGGGTGCAGAATCAGGTCTCCCCCAGGGGCACAGGGATGCACTCCCTTCTGTGTCTGGGGGACAGTAGAGAGCTGTGCATGTTCATAGACGTATCATGTTTTTGATCTCTGATTGCGTGTGTGTGTGTGCACACAGATAATTAGTGTCTCATTTGTGTATTAGACTGTTGACTCATAACAGATTCCAAGGTCAAAGATCTTTCTGTCTTGACTTGAGCCCCGCTGACTGTTTATTAGAGAGTAGCTTATTTGCTAGCTAGATGCTAGCAGGTCCAAACAAGGTTATTGTTCATTAAAAGTGGTCACTGAAACTTTACACTGGAGATTAGGGCTAGGAGACTAACTGAACGTATCGAATTGCCAACAATGTGACTCTTACCACCCTAAATATCCTGTATACTATAACAATAAATCACAATTATTGAGAAATAAGTAGTCTGAATCTATTCTGAGTAAAGCTGTTGATTTTATTATTCTGCCACAATAAATTGATTAATCCATTAGTCGATTGAAAGAAAGTTAATTAGCAACTATTTCCATAATCAATTTTACTATTTTACAGAAATACTTACCACAGTACCAAACAAGTATACATCCACAGTAGAAAGAGCCTGTGAAGCCCTTTGAGATGACATAAAACTGTGATTCCAGGCTTTAGCTAGCGACAGTATTGGCGCAGCGTTTTAGATGGAGAGAAAATGTTGCTAATAGTTTAGCCTTTTGCTAACCGTAGCTGTGATCTAACAGCCGGAGCATTCATTAAATGTGTTTCTGGCCTACATTAATCAGCAAATTGCTAACTTTACCTGTCAGCTGTTTGGTGCTGGACAGGAAGCACACAGTGGGTTTATCTGAGTTTTTCTTCTCTCCCTTGAAAATAGCTGTCTGCATTGCCTGAGGGGCCGATGAGACTGAACCAAAACAGCAAAGTTGTGGGCTGTAATACCAAAACAATGACTTCAAATACGCTTAAGCACTCCGCAAAGCTAAGGAGAACGGCAAAGCCAGGTGCTAACTACCTCCACCAAAGAGATAATGTTTTTGGTTTCGGTTTGTATGTCTGTCGGTCTTACAAGTCTTGGTGGACGGGTGTATCATGGGCCAAGGAAGGGCCAAGGAAGAACCCTCTAAATTTCAGAGCGGATCCAAATCAGGGGGTGTATACACAATTTATTTTTCACTTCCGTTAATATTGCGAGATAGGGCATGACCTTGGTGAAGGTCTGCGCCTTCCAAATGTGCAGTTCTAGATCTCTGTGGGTGTCACCACAAGCTACCCCTTTCATGTTACACATGAATATTTTCATACTAACAATGCATCAAATGTCTAAGTGCAACTTTAACAAAGTAAATGTGACGCAGGTCTACTGGAAATGGTGGACAATGTGGTGCAACTTTGCAGGATTTCTTTATTCAGTCACGTCATGAAAAGTTAATGTAGCAAATGAACACTCCTCTGTCATTATCTTTTTGATTAACAAGAGCAGAAGTTATGGTTTGATAACACCATAAATGAGTTTCTAATATGTTTTAAAAGGACTATAGCAAATGCATTATAGTGTAGAACAGGTTTTCTGTAGTAACCTAAGTGTTCACCTTCTCAGAGTTATACATGAGCTAAACCTTAGTCATTAGCAGGGTTGCCGAGCTGAGTTGGATTAACCCATGCTGACCCAGTCATAGTAGCAGCAAACAGGATTTTCCTGGTTGCTGCTTTGTAGTGAAAGCTGTATCTCTAAACTGGGAATTCCTTTCTATCTCTCTCTGTCTCCCTGTCTCCCTGTCTCTCTCTCTCTCTCTCTCTCTCTCTCTCTCTCTCTCTCTCTCTCTCTCTCTCTCTCTCTCTCTCTCTCTCTCTGTCTCTCTGTCTCTCTGTCTCTCTGTCTGTATGTATGTTTCTCTCTCACGCTCCTCCCCTCCCCTCCCCTCCCGTGTGTGTGTAATTGTCCGATGCCTCTTTAAACTACATGCTGTTTGAAATGAGGAAGTGGCCTGCCGTCTTCTCATTGGCTGCTTTGGTGGGTTGTGGGCGGTTTATAGTCACTGCGACTGAGCAGGGGATAAAAGCCGAGGCGGCTTCTGAGCCGAGGCAGGCTGTGAGTTTCCAGATGATCTCCCAACCACACGCACGCACACACATACACACACATACACACACATACACACACACACACACACACACACACACACACACACACACACACACACACACACACACACACACACACACACACACACACACACAGAAAAACAGTGTGACAGTTCAACAGAGATGAGTGAGCTGTGTCTGTGTGGGTGAAGAGGAGGAAAGACAACAGAGATGAAGTGAAATGTAGAACAGAAATGAGGGAGGGGCAGCATAGCTCGGAGGAAGAGCTCAAGGTAGGATGGCAATATCATAGGAGAAAAAGGAGGAGGTAGAAAAGATGAGAGGTGAGAACAAGGCAGCAGAGAGGGGGAAATTAGAGTAAAAAAAAAAGGTTGAGATGGAGGACAGGTGGTGCTGGAGGAACGAAAAAAGAAACGAGGGAGGTAGGAGGATAGATGTGCATGTCACAGCCGGAATGAACGAGAGGGAGGACGGGAGAGTGAAGGGAGGAGGGAGGAGAGGGAAAAGTACATGTGACAGGGAAAGGAGGATAGATGAGGGGGGAGGAGAGGGTGGGAGGGGAGGAGAAGAGCGGCGTATGTCAGCTTGAGAACAATAAGAGGCGTTCATGACACGTCTCCAGGGGTATCGACTCAACGTGTTCCTCCTAATAGGAGCTAAAATAATTAATAACTTCCTGTGACGCTTTCTTTCTCTACCTCTTTCTCTCTCTCTCTCTCTCACTTCTTCACACACACACACTCACTTTCTCTCTTAACATACAGGGACCCATTCAGACATAAACGGCAAGTAAACTGGTTGTCTGGCTGTTGTTTTCTGTGGATATAAATCTCCTAAATTCACACCACACACACGTCAACATAACCCATGTAATCACGCACCACTAACAACCCCCCAAAAAAACGTGCACACACTGTAGTGAGATGGAGAGACAGCTACAGAGAGGGAGAGTCCTGTTCTAATGTTCACTCACATGAATAAGTGATGGTGTTAAGAAGCGACAGTCTGGGTGGGAGGGCGGTCGTGCAGTGTGTGTGTGTGTGTGTGTGTGTGTGTGTGTGTGTGTGGGGGGGGGGGGGTTAAGGGTGTGTATGTGCATGCAGACACACACACGCTCTTGCATGAACGCTTCCTCAGGACCCCAGAACCAGCGTGCTGGAACAAAGCCGAACGCTGGTGTTCCTCAGTGTTGGTGGTGCCTGTGCGTGTGCGTGTCTGCAGCAGTGTGTATGTGCGTGTGTGTGTTCATTGTGTTTTATGGCATGTGTGTGACATGCGGATGTTTATGGCCTGGGGGCATGAGGGGATAGAGAGCGAGTAGGAGGAGAAAAAGGCAGAATTACAGATAGGGAGGGAGGGGAGGACCAGTGAGGAGAACAGAGTGAAAAAGAGAGTGAGAGAGAGTGTATGTAGTCATTGAGATGTTGAAAGCGAGCCGCAGGCAGTCTGTGTGTTCTCTCTCTCTCTTTACCCCCCCCCCCCCCCTTTCCTCTCTTTCTCTCCCTCGCTCCTCTTTGTGAGCCTGGAGAGCAGATAAAAGCCGTCCTAGTCTTGAGGACAATAACGGCCATCACAGCTTTGCTGCAGTCAGCGTCGCCTACCTGCCTCCTCTTGTCTTTTGCTGCATGAAAAAGTGTCTCCAGTGCCAGCTTTATGTTAGCGCCCGCTACACACAGCCAGCAACTGTCTGTATAGCTTCTGTAGCGCTGCTATCAGAGCTTAGTCTCGTGTCACACCAAACCCTTCTGCTCCTTTTGTACCCGTCACATAAGCTCCTCTCACACATGCAGCTGTAACATTGCAGGATACTGTATCTGGGTAAGGTAGCACTTCTCTTTAGATCTCCTGTATGGAAAGACGTTCTGTGTCGTGCCTGTTCACCCATTACAATGCTGTTCCGGTCAAATGAGGCTTTTATTTTCACCACTGGGGGCAGCACAGCTTGAAAACAGCAGCATGCTGGAAAAATAAGGATACCACAGAAGAAGAGGTTTTGAAATTGTCACATAAGCAGTTAGCTCTATAAATGCCTAACTGTTGTCTCCAGTGGTGGAAGTATTCAGATCTTATACTTCAATAAAAGTAGCAATCCTACAATGTAAAAACACTCTGTTACAAGTAAAAGTCTTGCATTCAAAATCTTACTTAAGTAAAAATACAAAAGTATTAATGTACCAAAAGCTAAATAACCCAACTGTATAGATCGTGTGCATGTGATGTCACGCTTATTTCCCAACCCGGAATTCAGCCATGTTGGATGGTATATACAACCAAGACTGCGCCCGTTCACGTGTGAGTTGCTGCAACACTTCATAATTTTCTTTGTATTTAAACGTCTAAGATTGAAAGAAAATGCCAATCGTGTGCGCAGTGTATAATTGTGGTCACGACGCTACTCGTGACCCAGAGAAACGGTTCTTTAGATTTCCTACAATCATCAAAAACAACGATCCACAAAAGAGGGATGAATTGCTGTCTACTGAACGCCATAAGCTGTGGTTTAGCAACATAACTTGTGAGGATTTAACAGAAGAAAAAGCACAATTCACCCGTGTGTGTGCCGTCCACTTTATATCTGGTAAGAGCTCATGCTAAAGCTATGTTTTCAATGTTTACGTCAAACATTTGTGCTTATGATATACCTGAACACTGTAAGACCTTACTTCTCATCACTAGGAGAAGCGGCAAAGCTTTATGATAGCAGCCATTTGCTCTTTTCTTCTATGCATGTTTTTGTTTTGCTTATTCTTGAGACTACTTCACTTGCGAAAAGCGAAGCACCAATGTGAGAACATGCTTTGCTTACTCCGGCCATACAATCACAGTGTGCGAGGATAACATCGCCGCTCTTCTCACTCACAAACCACGGCTTGAGCGGTGTATCTCGAGCTCTTTGAGAGTGATTTACACGGGCATGGACGAGCACCCTGTCATCTTTCAGTGGTTTGGTAAGTAGACAACCAACCCAGCCAGAAACAAAGAAATTATAAGCACCTAAGCTCTTGTATGCCTTCATTTGTGCGTTGGTTGCCCACAATGTTTGTAGCACAAGGTAGTTCACAATATCCGGATATTCAATCGGCGGTAATGAATCTAAATCCTCAATATAATCCGACGGCTTTAGCGTGTACGAGTCAAGGCCGCAAATCTTAACTTTTTCTCTGAATCTTGCCTTTGCAGAGGACTCCAGAGAGTCAAAATACTTTGAAGAAGTCGGAGTTGTATTGTTGTTGTTGTTCGCTTGAGACGCCATTGTTGATTTGTTTTCCAACCAACATGGCGTCGCACGCATACGTCACACAGTTTTGTCACGTGTTTGCACACTACCTATACTGATAGGTTATTATAAATTAAGCTACCCATTTAACTTAAATGGTTGATTTATATTTTGTAGTAATAATGAAAATCTGCAGTCACTAGTAACTAAAGCTGTCAAATAAATGTTGTGGAGAGAAGAGTTCAATATTTACCTCAGAGATGTAGTGTCGTAGAAATATACAGTATAGCAGGAAAAAAAAGTAAAGTATCTCAAAAATGTACTTGGGTACAGTGAGTAAATGTTACATTCCAACACTGTCAGATGTCTTTTTGCCATTATTAAAAAGAAAAAGAAAAAACAAACAAATGTTTCTCTGAGTACTCTATTTCCAGACTATGTTAGCACAAGTATTCTACAGAGTCAAAAATCAATATCGGTTTAAGCGCATGTTATATTTAAAATATTTTCACAGCTTTACCTTGCTGTCAGATAGACTTTTTCCGATGGGCAATTGAAGCCGTTATCGATGCTCTCTTCTAAGCCAGCAGACTCCTTTTTAACAAAAATAGTCATTTTACGTGGCAGAACACAGGAGTTGCTACTGTAACGCTGCCTTGATTGATTATTTTGTTTGTGTTTTTGTGTGACAAGGGTTAGTTCTGATTCACCAAGCAACTCCAGACTATAAATAAGGTTACATACAAACCTACTTCAAAAAACCCGACCTATCCCTTTAAGTTAACTCGGCTAACCTGCCTAGTTTGGGAAGTGTGCTGTCCATTCTTTTTTAAATGACGGCCATATAATTGTTTAGGTATAGCCTTGTTTCTGTGATGTGGTTAGATGTGATTGGTGGTTAGTATGTTGTCAAGCAATTTAAGCTATTGACAGAAAATCTAAATCTTTTTAGCCCTAATTGTAATCTTGGAATACTATTGTGTTTGTTCTTACTAAAGTCATGCGAAAATACAAATATAAATCTTAAACTCCTTTTATGTGCTGACTGTAACAAATTGCCAGAGGATATTAAACAGAAAATTGGCTCCCAGGTTTGAGCCACCGTGAAATTCATACAGATGTATAGGCAGTACATACATCCATCCATCCATCCATCCATCCATCCATCCATCCATCCATCCATCCATCCATCCATCCATCGTCCACCGCTTATCCGGGATCGGGTCGCGGGGGCAGCAGCTCCAGTAAGGAACCCCAATCTTCCCTTCTCCGGGCCACATCCTCCAGCTCTGACTGGGGGATCCTGAGGCGTTCCCAGGCCAGTGAGGAGATATAATCTCTCCACCGAGTCCTGGGTCTTCCCCGGGGTCTCCTCCCAGCTGGACGTGGCTGGAACACCTCCCTATGGAGGCGCCGAGGTGGCATCCTTACTAGATGCCCGAACCACCTCAACTGGCTCCTTTCAACGTAAAGGAGCAGCGGTTCTACTCCGAGTCTCTCACGGATGGCTGAGCTTCTCACCCTATCTCTAAGGGAGACGCCAGCCACCCGTCTGAGAAAACCCATTTCCGCTTGTACCCGTGATCTCGTTCTTTCGATCGTGACCCAGCCTTCATGACCATAGGTGAGGGTAGGAACGAAGATCGACCGGTATATTGAGAGCTTTGCCTTCTGGCTCAGCTCTCTTTTCGCCACAACGGTGCGGTAAAGTGACTGTAATACCGCCCCCGCTGCTCCGATTCTCCGGCCAATCTCTCGCTCCATTGTCCCCTCACTCGCGAACAAGACCCCGACGTACTTGAACTCCTTCACTTGGGGTAATGGCTCATTCCCTACCCGGAGTAGGCAATCCACCGGTTTCCTGCTGAGAGCCATGGCCTCAGATTTGGAGGTGCTGATCCTCATCCCAACCGCTGCACACTCGGCTGCGAACCGATCCAGTGACTGTTGAAGGTCACAGACCGATGATGCCATAAGGACCACATCATCTGCAAAGAGCAGCGATGAGATCCTCAGGTCACCGAACTGCAACCCCTCTCCTCCACGACTACGCCTCGATATCCTATCCATGAAAATCACGAACAAGATTGGTGATAAAGCGCAACCCTGCCGGAGGCCAACATTCACGGGAAACGAGTCCGACTTACTGCCGAGTATCCGGACACAACTCTCGCTTTGGGCGTACAGGGATTGGATGGCCCTCAAAAGTGACCCCCTCACCCCATACTCCCGCAGCACCTCCCACAGTATCACCCGGGGGACCCGGTCATACGCCTTCTCCAGATCCACAAAACACATGTAGACCGGATGGGCGTACTCCCAGGCCCCCTCCAGGATCCTTGCAAGAGTAAAGAGTTGGTCTGTTGTTCCACGACCAGGACGGAATCCGCATTGTTCCTCTTCAATCAGAGGTTCGACTACCGGCCGAACCCTCCTTTCCAGTACCTTGGAGTACACTTTACCAGGGAGGCTGAGAAGTGTGATACCCCTGTAGTTGGCACACACTCTCTGGTCCTCCGTTTTAAATAGGGGAACCACCACCCCGGTCTGCCAACCCCTAGGCACTGTCCCAAACTTCCACGCAATGTTGACGAGGCGTGTCAACCAAGACAGCCCCTCAACACCCAAAGCCTTTGCCACTGTGGAGTTGTTTGACTACCTCAGTGACTTCCATCAGGGAAATTGACGATGATCCCCCATCAGCTTCCAGCTCTGCCTCAACCATAGAGGGCGTGTTAGTCGGATTCAGGAGTTCCTCAAAGTGCTCCTTCCAGCGGCCGATAACCTTCTCAGTTGAAGTCAGCAGGGTCCCACCCTTGCTGTACACAACTTGGATGGTTCCTCGCTTCCCCTTCCTGAGGTGCCGGATGGTTTTCCAGAAGCACCTTGGTGCCGACCGAAAGTCCTTCTCCATAGCTTTTCCGAACTTCTCCCACACCCGCTGCTTTGCCTCTGACACGGCAGAAGCTGCCGCCCTTCTAGTCTTTCGATACCCTGCAACTGTTTCTGGAGTCCTCCCGGATAACATAACCCGGAAGGACTCCTTCTTCAGTCGGACGGCTTCCCTGACCACCGGGGTCCACTACGGTGTTCGAGGGTTACCGCCCCTTGAGGCACCTAAGACCTTGAGACCACATTTCATCACCGCAGCTTTAGCAATAGAGGTTTTGAACATAGCCCACTCAGGTTCAATGCCCCCAATCTCCACAGGGATGTCTGAAAAGCTCCGCCGGAGGTGTGAGTTAAAGATCCCCAGGACAGGGGCTTCCTCCAGACGTTCCCAGTTCACCCGCACTACCCATTTGGGTTTACCAGGTCTGTCCAGAGTCTTCCCCCACCCCTTGATCCAACTCACCACCAGATGGTGATCAGTCGACAGCTCCGCCCCTCTCTTCACCCGAGTGTCCAAAACATGCGGCCTCAGATCAATGATACGATTACAAAATCGATCATTGACCTTTGGCCTAGGGTGCTCTGGTACCACGTGCACTTATGAGCATCCTTATGTTCGAACATGGTGTTTGTTATGGCCATTCCATGACTAGCACAGAAGTCCAGCAACAAACGACCGTTCGGGTTTAGATCAGGGAGGCCCTTCCTCCCAATCACGCCTCTCCAGGTGTCTCCATCGTTTCCCACGTGTGCGTTGAAGTCTCCCAGCAAGACTACGGAGTCCCCTACTGGAGCCCCCTGCAGGGCTCCATTCAGGGTCTCCAAGAAGGCCGAATACTCAGAACTGCGGTTTGGGGCATAGGCACAAACAACAGTCAGAGTTTTCCCCCCCATAACCCAAAGGCGTAGGGAGGCGACCCTCTCGTCCACCGGGATAAACTCCAACGTAGCGGCGCTCAGCCGGGGGCTAGTGAGTATTCCCACCCCGGCCCGACGCCTCACACTTTGGGCAACTCCGGAGAAGAATAGAGTCCAACCCCTATCCAGGAGTACGGTTCCAGAACCAAGACTGTGCGTGCAGGTAAGCCCCACCAGATCCAACTGGTAGCGATCCACCTCCCGCACTAGTTCCGGCTCCTTCCCCCACAGAGAGGTGACGTTCCACGTCCCCAGAGCCAGCCTCTGCTGCCCGGGTCTGGTCCGTCGAGGTCCCTGACCATCACTGCCACCCGTGTGACAGCGCACCCGACCCCAGCGGTTTTTCCCATGAGTGGTGGGCCCACAGGATGGATGGATGGGAGGCACCACGTAGCTTCTTCGGGCTGTGCCCGACCGGGCTCCGTGGCAAACCCGGCCACCTGGCGCTCGCTGTCGGGCCCTCCCTCTGGGCCTGGCTCCAGACGGGGGCCCCGGGCTTCCTCCGGGCAGGGTCTCTCTTTTCCTTTCCCTTTCTTTCATGAAGTCGTTTTTGAACCATTCTTAGTCTGGCCCCTCACCTGAGACCAATTTGCCTTGGGAGACCCTACCAGGAGCACTAGGCTCCAGACAACACAGCTCTCAGGTTCATAGGGACACACAAACCTCTCCACCACGATAAGGTGATGGTTCCCAGATAGGCAGTACATCAATGGGCAAAACACACAGAAAAGATATATTAAACAACAAACACCAGCTTGAAGAATGCATTTCACTTGTAGTGGTCAGTAGTAAAAAAAATATGTGTTATCATGAGCAACTCAAAGGTGTGAACGTGTTAATAATAAATCTATGACTGTGAAGCTGTTAAAGAACATATATTTTCACTTAACCCTCTCCGCATAAATAAAGGTTTCTACACGAGTGAACATTAAAGCAACAGTAATTATTTAAAGTGGTCGTAAAGTGTAACTTAATTTGGGCTCACCTCTCAATCCACTAACATGGTGTTGTTTATGCATGCAATGTGGTGCATAGGTGTTATTTCCAAAGCTCAGGGTTGGCCTTCATTCTGTGGGCGTTAAAATCCGTATTTTTTTTTATCTGTGTGATGTGCACAGTTAAGGCAACATTTTGAGTGTGCACACTACGTGAAAATCAGCTGCACTAAAAATATGTGTAACCCATAACATATCTGTTTGTGTGTGTATGTGTGTGTAGCTACATTAGCAGATGTGTTTGACTGGAAGTCATTTATATGGTAATGATGTCATTTACCTCTGAAATGTATCTTCCTCAACACTGCCAAATAGGGCTTATCCATACTGGCAAAGGTGTGTGTGTGTCTGGATTTGCTTTTGAAAGGATAGTGTGGGGGGTGTAACACCTGTATCCTGTAATATATCGAGATGAATTGTATCTGCATGTGCGTGCATGAAGGTGCGTGTGTTGTGTGGGACAGCGGTTAGGTTACCTTATGTTGATGGGAATGTGAAATTGCCATTTTTTGGGAAAATGCAGAAATCATTTGTCCAGAGTGAGTCAAAGCCCGCAGCTACCTGCCTCACTTCCCTTTTGCTAATGTGCAGCAGCGTGCACACGCATGCAGGGCCATACTACACACACATCACTTATTTATGTCAATGCAAGAAAGAAAAAGTATGATCTAAACAGGCAAGGGGCGTGCATGCGAGCCTGCGTACACTGCCAGCCTCTCACGGGTATCCACAGGCCTTGAATAACCACACGGAGCTTGTCGCTTTGGCGATAACTATCATTAGCACACTGATTACAGGTCTGAGCATCTTAAAATAACATATGCACACTGGGGCAGCTGATCAATACTTGCATGCTGGGGTAATGATGGGTCTGCCTGCTCTGCACAGATGAGGGAGATGATGCATAACACAGGACGGGAGATGTTGAGGGGGATGTAGTGAGAGAAACAGAACAGGGGAGAGATACTGAAGAGTGGGGTAGGCAGGTAAAGAAACCTGAAACAGTGGTAAAGAAAAAAAACAGCGTGTAGAAATCTAAATTAGCTTGTTCAAAGTTTGCTAGCTCTGCATACCTCTGCCTCTCAATAGTGCGTATCCAATCAAAAGACGTGGACGTGCTGACGTTATCGTACGCCTGCTAGCTGGCCCCGGTGTCCCCAACTTGAAATCTGATTGGTTAACGCCACAGTTTTGTCTCCGTTCACTTTAAGCGACAGGCGCCCGCACTGTTGATTCTGAAGGCCTAAGGGCAGATTTCGTGGACCCTGGCAACACATCATGGCTGAAATATGATTGGATAAAAGCTCTAACGTAAAGGCCAGACCTCCAAATTTCGATCTGAGGCTGGAAGCAGCGCAACCAAGAGGAAAGCTATGAAATGAAGAGAATAGACTATGGGGAATAATTTAATACATATTTGTGGAAAAAATATATACAACTTAAATGTATATTCTGATGATGTTTAGGCCAGCAGAGAAGGCCTTACTGGCCCTGACGGCCCGCCACTGTGGGAGTGTGTTTGATTTGGTATTTTAAAAAAAGCACAGTTAACATGAGGGGAGCGAGAATGGCCACACACATAAAAACTCAGCAAACACAGAAACAAACATCACAGCACCGAGTTGTTGTTGCATTAAATGAAGATCACTCTGCCATGAGATGGGATCAGCGGGATGAAAGACTGAGAGAGGAGAGGCAGAGATGGATAGGGAGGTGTATTGTAGAAGTCTTGATAGATTAGTCTTTCTATCTTCTGGCTCCCCTCATGATTTCTGCCCAGAGGCAGAGCAGTGAACAAACACACTCAGACACATGCCAGGCACAGACACAGAGATCCATTCACAGTTTACACAGAAGCAATACCATAATGGTTACTTAAAGAGAAAAGTTCTGCCTTGGAAATATTTCATAAATCAAAGTATAGAATGTACTTTACAGAATGCATCAAATTTAAAAGTTACTAGCCGTCATTATCACAAGTAGAAGAACTCATTTTTGCAGAGAGTTAAAGGCGCTGTTGTGCCCAAAATCACTCCCTAGTTACAATATAGTGCACTAGATTTACTGCCATTTTACTTGAGTATAAAATGTACCTAGTGCTCTTAGAAACTCCCACAATGCAAAAAAAAAGGTAGCATCTACGGCATGGATTGCTGGTTTCGGCTGATGATCATAAAACACAAAGTACTGTATTTGGTTGTGTGGCACCGGTCAGTGATGACGCAAGATGATGATTCATTCATCAGTGTTGGAAATCTGCATTTTCTGCTCACTGTAGAGTAAGCTACATTTTTTTAACATTCAAAGCTTGTATTGCGGTTTTCCAATGAAGCTTCCTCTGTCTATCGTCCTCACGACATCATCACCCTAAAAAAAATATATATAACTTGTCAATGCGTGGCTTCCTTTGTGTGCTGCCAAGCGGGAGAGAAAACTGTTTTTTGGCCGCAGTGAAATGTTCACTTTTCTTTTTGAAATGCTAAACGCCAACAAAGATGAATTGAATCTGAATATTTGGACAGATAAAAACATGTTGTGAATTTCGGTAAATGTTTACATTTGCCTGATTCTATAAATGTTGACTTTTAGACTTTATGCTCTGGAGTTATTGGAAATGTTTGGATCAATCCTACTCAGCCACCACTGGATTCTAATTATACAAATAGTATAATATTAATAATATTAGTGTAGCCTAATCTTTATCTCCAACTGTGTGTAATACTGCTTTGGACAGAATGTTTTTTAATGTTGATTTAGAATTGAAATGTCCACATTACATTTGAAGCTTTAAACTATTCAGTACAACCCTACAGTCTATATAGGTAGAAGTAAATGGCTGAATGATTTTGGACTATAGTGACTTCTTCTGGGGCTAATTGACAAACTGTTGTAAGTTAGTTAACTAGCTAGCAACATGCTAGCCTCAATAGCCAGCCAAACTAGTTGGCTTGTTAACTGCCAGTTAGCAAGCTTGTTTGCTCAGTCACTAATCTCTTGTAAGTTAACAAGTATGACCGGAATACATTTATCCAGTGTATCTAAGAGACGTATATGTACCATTGACTCTTGTCCCATCTGTAATGGAGCAGTTTAGCTTCGGCAGTGAAGGGTTATATAACATTGATGCATTTTCTATTGGACTCTGAATTCTTTCTCTCAATGGTCAGCACAGTAGAGACAGTTTTGTTGTATTTGAGTATCAAACTAAAGATTTTTGCAAAAGCTCAATGTAGATTAACCTTGCCTGTACGAAAGAATCCAATGTTCATAGCAATTCTATTGAATTTAATACGTTTCATTCCAAAATGTCATTGTCGTTAATGTTGGCCTGATCGAACCCTTATAAAGGACAAAGTTGTCCCATTCCAACAGGTGTCAAAAAGTAACGGGGAAGTCAGGGGGATGCCAGTCAGGCACAGTCTGCACATGCATGTCATGTAAGAAACTGTTGATGTCGTATTTGGCTACTCCGTGTGGTTAGACTGTAAACTACTCACAAGCAAAACCTAATGTGCGAGAACTTCAAATATTAATGTCAAGTACAGTACTAGAGTAAACGTAATATCCTCCTATGCATGCTAGCTCAGACACACACTGTCATACAGGTATACTACCCTTTCCAAATACCAACCATTATAAAGGACACAGATTATCTCTCTGTGATTGTGTGTTTGTGTATGCATACTTGGATCTTGCATTTTTTTCCTGAATGCACGCATACTAGGTTGGACTTTGTTCTTTCCAGGTCTAGTTGAAATGTGTGTTTAGGCTGTGTAAACACACGCGCACACATTCAAAGAATTGCACAGTGGCGAGGCAACAGCAGTCTACTACTGCATGACCTAGTTATACACACAGAAAAATGAGAGAGTGAAGGCAGCCAGGAAGGGAGAGCTGCAATAACATTATTTTATTCCGACAACATCCTGCAGACGTCTCATCAATGCTAAATGATAAAGCTAGATTTGTCAATCCACAAGAATGTATTTGATTATTAAAACATAATTTAATAGCAGAAGAAGTGGAGAGACAGAGAGAGGAATAAGGGGACGGGTGTCGTGACTCAAGTTAGTGTGATGTGCTCTCGTCTGGCCATCGATCTACACGACTAAGGACATCTGGAGCACAGAGCACACACACCAGCTCAATGGGTTCATTCCTCCCGGAGAGACACACACACACACATTTCCCCATTCAGCATGTCTCCTGGTCAACAACACACATTTAACACACACTCATTCACACCGACGCGTGTGTGCAGCCACTGAGATTCTGGCGTTGCTGCCAAGTAGCCATCAGGGCCTCTCCACTCGCTGCCACTGTGATCTGTTACCATAGCAGCCTCTCTCCCTCTCTTCCCCCTCAGTGTAGAGGGAAAACTGATGAAAAAGAGGAGGGGGAAAAGACTGTTGTTCCTGCTACTGAGCATCCGTGTGTGTGTGTGTGTGTGTGTCAGTGTGTGTCAGTGTGCGTCAGTCTGCCCTCACGACAGGCTCTGGCGGAGGCAAAAGCCGACTGGGTTTCGACGCAGCCAATGGTACGCTGGCCTTCTGTGGCACATTGCCCAACCTAGCCTATCAGAGGAGCCCCTCTGAAACAAATACAGTAGACACATAAACACACTAATACTATTATTACACACGAACATACTTGGCTGCAGATGTCATCCTCCACATGTGTAATTACACAAATGGCTCCATATGATTACACAATGGTGAAAATCCTCCCACTAATTTCCCACCTCTTGTACATAGCTCTCTGTTGCCGTCTTTCTTTTACTCGGTAGCTTTCTCTCTCACTCCGTCTCTCTCACCTTCTTTCTGTTTCTAGCTCAGTGTGTATTTGATGTTGCACATGTTGAGTTTAGCTGGCCTTTCTTCCGTTCTCTTTTGTTGTTGTGTCCAAGGAGGACAGGTGTTGGACACAATCTGTCCCTAGCTCTCTCTTTTGCACACACACACGCACACGCACACACACGCACAGCTGTCAGACCCCTCCTGGTGACCATCTGGCCATGAAGCCAGGAGTCCCGGCTTCACTCTGTCTTTTCCTCTCTTGTACTATTCTTTTTCCATCTACAGTGAAACATGGATGTGATCAACACCAGACGTCCGGTTCCAAATGTGTTCATTTTAATTCATCATTAACTGGATATTGATTAGCACTATTCACAATATTATATTTTCATATGTTACACTATTGACACTATTGTTACAATATTATTTTATACAATTTTGACAATATTTGACACTTCTTACAATTAAACGGCCAATGTTTAGTTTGGTCAAGATTGCATTTGTTCTACTAGTGGCAGAAGCCAGATGTTTAGATATTTCAACCATTTATTTAGTGTAGTTGGCCAACTATTTGAACTGCATATTCATTATTTTTACCAAACTGTTTGGACTTCTCTCCTCACTTGCTCAATTGCAACACATTGTGTTAAAGTTACAGCTGATTCAATACATGGATACAGTAAATCGTTTTTATTTTCTAATCAAATTGTCTGTTTGTTATTGTTCAAATTAGTTTAGCTACACTCAAGATGTCCATGTACCGTCTGGTAACTGGAGAAGTACCCCCAACGGTACAAGTACTGTACCCCTGTTTGGGAATCATTGTGTCATATAATCAGCTGAACAGTGCACACCTAGCATACTAAGCCTGGTTCATGAATATTAGCAAAATATCTCTGAATAGTTCTGCATTGAGAAAACACAACATGCACAACAGCTTTCCTTTAATGTTTTTAACAGTCTTTTCTGTGTATTATTTGCTGTTTAGCTTATATGAAATGTCTGGTCCTCTTTGCACCGGCATCTTCGTTGATATTTAATCCACAGTTGACCTGGGTAGAGTGCAGACAGACGTGTGTTGCTTCCTCCGTCACACATGATATTGCCAGCAGTTTGTTTTCACATGTCTTTCTACCACCTGGATCCTATCCCCATCCGGACAGGTGCCACGACCAACCAGTAGTCACTAATGCTGTAACAAGGACATAATGCCCCACTAGCTTCCCACAAATGAAAAATGCAATTTGTTTTACAAATAACTCTAACCTGAGGTTCAATTGTGAGCTTCTCCCGGATCATTGAACTGCACTTATATGATCCTGGAATCCATATTTACTTTATATGTTTGGACCCAATAGTAGTATTTCCATTCAATCAACAAGGACATTTTAAGCGATCTTTTGAAATGTTGCAAAAAAGACATGTGAATTAGCCGTGTTCAATGCTGCTAATTTAATGGTATGCCGCCGAAGAACAAGTAAGAGCCGCTGCTCAGCAGGCAGTTGGCACATGGCTTAAACGAAGTGTTGAGATAGGTCTAGCTATGCTACATTACTCAGCGACTGACTCTCGTTCAGCAAGCTAACCCGCTAGCACAAAGGGGCCATGGATCCAAAGGGTCTCCGCTTGTAGTCTCACCATTCATATAGTCTATATTTGCTGCTCGGTACAAGTAGACAATAAATCCAACTCAGTAATCTTCTGTCAACTGATGGAGTTTCCTAGTATCCCTTAGCTTTGTGTATGTGTCCATGTGGATGAACTGCTTTTTTAGTGTAACTGAAAGTCTCTTTTGTAATATACCAAAGAAATTGGTGACATTTAATTTTGCATTGAAAAAGAGCAAAACAATAGTGCAATCTAAAGCATGCTATGCTAATCTGTAGTCTTATACATTTAGCAAAGCCCTATCTAAATAACTATTTGTTTCTGCCTCTGGGTTTTGTAGGGATACTTTTCCATCGTAAAAGAATATCCAAAAAAGTCAAAAACATTTTTTGTTTTTCAAATAGACTAAATGTAACAAATTCCAGAATTTCTGTATGACAAACTTTGATCAAAAGGCACCGTCTTCCTTCACACCATTATAGGGTGGGACTGACTGTGTAGTTTGTGAGGATTGCCGGTCTCACAGACCCTTTCAATGATTCTCAGTGTGATTTAATTTCTTTCTCTGTCGTGATTGGGAGAGAAAACAAACTTTGAATCCCTGTTCGTCTTGCTACAAACAAACCAGGAAGAGCAATGAAGTGGTTTCAATCACACGGATAGCACATGATTTTGTAGAGCTAATAGGTCAACAGTTGTTGCTGTTTGCTCTGTTATTTCATGTCGGCAAACATCTATTAACATTTCTTTTTTTAATCATCAGAGTTTAGCTGTTCAAAAGAACTCTGTAATTTCACCATCAGATGCAGAGATATCCTACTAATCATCCTTTAGCACTGTTTAGTTTTGTCTGTTTCGCTCCCCTGCTTCTCCTTCTCCCTCACTGCTGTGTAGTTTTATCATAGCTGCCGGCGGAGCCCATGTTGTTGAGTAAGAGAGGAAGGGGGAGGAAGAAGGGATGGGGTGGGAGGGGGAGAAAGAGAGAGAGAGACAGAGAGGGGGTGGATCTGTTGATTTACTAAAGACTCCAACACGACCAGTCTCCCCTCCCACACACCCACTCACACTTCCCTCTCCTCAACTCTCTCTCTCTCTGTCTCTCTCTCTCGCTCTCGCTTTCGCTCTCTGTCTCTCTCTCTCTCTCTCTCGCTTTCGCTCTCTCTCGCTCTCTCTCTCTCTCTCTCTCTCTCTCTCTCTCTCTCTCACCCCCCACCCCCTCCTGGCGTGATGGTACAGCTCCAGAAACAGGAAGGAGCCGCAGCTCTATAAATAGAGAGGAGCTGCTCAGCCAGGAACCACACATACACACACAGTTTCCCCTCTCTCGTCCCCTCATTTTCTCTCTCTCTCACTCTCTGCTCTTTGTTGCTTCTCTGCTTGCCCTCTTTCTTACTTACACTTTATCTCGAAAATATAAACAGGACCACACTCGGGCATACACACATGCAGAGATGCACACACTCAGACACACAGTCCTTGACTTGGAGGATAATTAGTTGTGCGTTTAATGCTAATGGTTTGTTAATGTGTCTGTTAACACGCGCTGCTGCCTTTTTATTTCTCTCTCTCTCTCTCTCTCTCTCTCTCTCTCTCTCTCTCTCTCTCGCACACACACACACACAGATATCTGCTCTGGATGGGAGTAACTGGGAAAAAGGGATGGTTTTCTGTGGCCTCTAGGTTTTTATGTCAGGTCAGCAGGTTTGAAACTGCTGATGACACACGTACATGTGCACACCCACGCTTTCTTTTGTTACTGCACACATTCACACGCACACAAACATCACGTATAATATATATATATATATATATATATATATATATTACAGCACAATAGTGTTTATTTTGTGTGTGTGTTAGTGTTCTACCTGCCTCTGTAGAGTGGTACTTACTATGGATGTCACAAGAACCGATACTTCGGTAACGAGTTGAAACAAAATTCTGAAAACATACAGAAGGCCTCCCGGGTACGACAGAAAATGTGTTTGGGACACAGTAAACTCACTATCGGCACATTCATACACTATTATTTCCTTGATGATGTTACTTTGTGAACAAAACATCTGTGTTGAAATTGGCATGAGAAGAGCTAGCTAACATTAGCTGTTAGCGGTCAATCTCTATTCAGTAAAAGTTAGACATGCAGCCTTAAAGAAATTGTTGAGAAAGCAAAGAAACTTTTCCCCACTCAAAGCCATGGCATAAGAATACCAGTATGTTGTTAAATATATGTTTTATTTTACTTACCGTAAGATAAGATTACTTACCGTATATCTTACAATGCTCAAATGGATTATCTGTGTATTTGCGTGTATGTTCAAATCAGGGGTGTGTCGGCCCCCTGTGTACAGAAGGCAGACTTGCAGGCGCTTTCACACACACACACACACACACACACACACACACACACACACACACACACACACACACACACACACACACACACACACCACTCTGGGATGGTGGCCAAATGGTTCTTTTGTTTGTACCTTCCTCTTGTCACTTGGTGCTTTCTGTCCTTCACTCTCACAGACTTTGTTTTGTGTTCTGTCCATCTATTGCCCAAAGTTCAGGGATGTGGTCAGGAAAACTTGTGTGTGTGTGTGGGGGGGGAGGGGAGGGGGGGGGGGTTAGCATTCAGAAATAAAATAATAAAATCTTGCAATAATCAAAATAATATGAAGATGTCAGAGTGGAGTACACAGGCTATACATTGTGGCCATAGTAAGAAACCCAAAATCAATGTCTTACACTAAGAACAGACTAACCTCTTTGCTTTGATTTGAGAAGAAGAAAAAGACACAGGCTAACTGTTTCCTTATTTCCAGTTAAGCTAAGCCAACCAACTGGTGGCTCAACCTGTTCTCATTCTCAACACTTAGGTTCAGGCAACAAAACTACTTGGTTAAGTAAAAGATTGTGGTTTGTTACATATGTAAGTTAAGTATTTAAGTTACGTTAACTTAAGTACGTTACAGAACGTAACTAAGGTACAGACCTTTTATGTCGGGGTAATTTACAGAAAGGCCCTTCTGGTGATTTTCAGCAACTTGCTCAAGGACACTTCAGCAGGATGGGTGCTTGCTGACGTGTGCTTGAACCAGTGTCCTTGAGATGAAGGACAGACTCTCTGACTCTTCTGCCTTGTTTTCATTCTTGATCTGCGCTCATCCTCCCAGTTCTCTTCACTAAGAGGACTTGAGTAGTAATGGAATTTTAAAAACGGTGTATGCCTTCTCTGTTACCCCTCTCCTTGACATTATATATGGTAAATAATCCCTCCAAACAAATACCTTCAATTAGATTTTCCAAAAAAGTTTCCAATAAGTCTCAACTGCTTTTGCTGCACAACTACAGTTATATCCTGAACGCAGACTTAGAAAGTTGTCAGTTGGTAAGGACGAACTCTTGGTCACGTTAGAGGCCTTACAACTAAACCGCAGCATTGACTGGCAGGTTATTGTTTTAAAATTGCTGGATACATGCCATACCCCCATCAACACCACTCACACACAAATACACACACAGCGGCACACACATTTACTTATTAAAGACCTGTTTGATTTAATTGACTCATTTCACAGTCTAGTGGGCCAGACCAGACACGCACATGCACACACACAAGCAAGGTGCATACTGGCCTGCACCAGAGTAACCAAATTAAATTGGGACAATTATGACTCATATTTGAGCGTCACTGCTACCTGATTTTATATATAATCACTATTCATCTTTGCATCTTTTTTGGCTGAGAAATTTGAATCACAGATAATGATAATAATCGGTGACCACTATTGGCTGAGAGGTTCACTTTAAGGAATACTTCACCCCCAAAAGGACCATTTCTATATCAATTACTCACCCTGTGTTGCCTGGAAGAAAACTTGTTTTTTTTCACATGCCTTCAAAGTGGACGAAGAATTTTAAAATGCATTTTCACTAAAACTTTACTATTTAAAACACTTCGGACTCATCCGGACTCACACGGACGAGTAGCGCCTGTGCAAGCATGAGACTGTTTATGCAGAAGGACTGGATAAATGAGACTTGCATTATAATGCACAAGTTGTGTGACAGTTTGTAAACAGATGTTTTGATATAGTTTTGCTGTTGTTAAACGCGGCCCCCATTTATTTCAATTCATCAAGAATTTTCTGTTTTTTGATTCCTCGTTGAATTCTTCAAGAATTAACACGGGTTGAGTAATTGATATAATGATAATTTTGTTGGTGAAGTATTCGACTCAACTTGGATGGGTTCAGTATGTTTTTCTGTTAGCATAAAAGCTTAGTTTGCTCCTTTGTGATGCTGGGATCAGAAATTATCTGTAAACATTCCCGCTTTTGGACCTTGCTGCTAAAAGCGAGTATATTTTTGTTTTGTTTTTGACTGACCAACCAGCAGAGAGACGTGCTGTAAACAAGCTACTTTTTCAACAAAAAGAATGTGTAAAAAGTGCATGTATATGCGCACCATTTGAGTTTTTTGGTTAACTTGTTTTTCTTGTACAGCGGTTATCACCCTGTATAGCCACTCAGTGTGTGTTTGCTCCATGTCGCATCCTGCCTGTTATTTGCCGGACTGTACCTTGCAGTGGAGAAAAAAGGTGGCGGAGATAATGTGGCGATGAGGGAGAAAGGATGGAAAGTGCTGAGAAGAAGGGCTGCATAGCATGTGCTTCGTTTTCAAAAAAGATGCAATCTCTGTGTGACTTTGGATAATGTTTCCTACAGCCTTCTGTGATAAATAGGAGGAGTACAGTATGTTTTTCTAGCTGTGAACCTTCTGTGTAAACATGTAGTTTGTAAAAAATAAAAATGCCCTTGTTGTGGAACTGTCTCGACATGTTCTTTAAATGTTGAGACTTTGAATTGGATATGATGCTCAACCTTTAAAGAGAGTAAGCGAGCGATCTGGAGGAGAGGAGGAGGAAGAAGGAGGATGCAGCGCACAAAGCACCAGAGCAGCAGGTTGCTATAACAACAGCACCTTAGTGGTTCCATCTCTGTCTCTCTCCTCTCTCCCTCCCTCTCCCTCTCTGATCACCCTCTCATCGTTTGCTCCCCGCTGTCATTTGGCGCGCTATGCCTTTCTATCAAGCCACCTATCTCCTCCAACCTCCCTCCCTCCCCTACCTACATCTTCTCTCCTTCATCCTCTCTCCTCTTCATCTTCATGTTCTGGTTGCTCCTCCACTCGATGGAAAAAAGACCATCTGCCTGACAAATGAGTCTTCCTCCTTGTGCGTGTGTCTCGCTTTCTTACCTTTGTCCCTCTGCATCTTTGTCAGTCTCTCTCTGTCTGCTGTGGGAGCCGACAAAGGAGCAGTCAGCAGGTGTTTGTCAAAGAATACAGAGAGACGCAGGAGGGGGAAACAAGCAGCGCTCTCTTCCATCTCTCCTGTCTTTGCTCTTTTACATCCTCTCGTCCTTTTTCCTTTGCTCCGATGCTCTTTTCCCCGCGCTCTCACTAAGCACTCCAGCTTGATGAAACTACTTCAAAATTCTTTGTCTCTGACTCTCGATATCTTCTTCTCTCGTTAAACACGTTTTCTCTCAATTCAGATATTCTATTGCCGTAATTGTTAAACAAATACACACATTGTCAGTGCATGACAGGTATTATTGCTGTACTTCAAAGGTGTAATTAGGTTGCTAATTGTGTTAAAAGAAACACGTGATTAATTAACCGCAGTTAATATGAAGTATTTCGTTCTGGCAAACAGTTTTGTCATTCATCCTGGCATGTTCCCTCAGGCTATGACATGCTGACTCATACAGTACTGAGCGGCAGACAGAACCACAGTCCATCTTTCTCCTTCTTGGTTTCTGTCTTTATAGTCAGGATTTAACCAAGAAGGTGTGTGTGTGTGTGTGTGTGTGTGTGTGGTGTGTGTGTGTGTTGTAGTTCACACCACCTAGATAATTATGGGAGTTTTTATAGGTGGGCTTTGAAAGGTGAGTCTGTTATTATCGACATGAGTCACTGGCATTTAGGGAAAGCCTGTATCACACACACACACACACACACACACACACACACACACACACACACACACACACACACACACACACACACACACACACACACACACACACACACACACACACACAATGCATGCACAAACACTCTTACACACAAAAAAACCATAGACGCATACAGGAGACCTGAATAATTTAAACCCATTGATTGCAGGACCACACACACACACACAGTTGATGAAGCCGTGTCGTGACAGTGGAGATGTGTGTTTTTCTCAGTTGTTGCCCCTAATGACTACACCAGCATACGGGTCATACACGTGTACACACGCACACTGTAGTTTTGGCTGTCAATACCTATGGTGTTTATCATGCCATAAATATAATTAGGCTGACTGTCAGTCATAGCAGAGAACAGAGGGGAGAGCCAATCTGACAGCCCCACCCCACACATACACACACATATACATACACATTAGAAATTCAAGAAAGTAAAAAAAAAGGAAAACTACAGTGTGTGTGTGTGTGTGTGTGTGTGTGTGTGTGTGTGTGTGAGAGCTTGAGTGGGTCCACCTCAGGGTCAGAATACAATCTGAATATATTTTGTCTGTTGTTCCATCTGAATAACAAAGAGCTAAGCGTACATTTGCACACATACATGTTACCAGTGGTGCTCCCTTTGTGTGTGGGTTTGACTCTTTCACATGTGACAGCTGAGAGTGTGGATTTTACAAAATATTTTAGTGCTCCTGAGCTTCACAGAAGACTGTTTGAAATGTAGATCTGCTGAAAACTTGAAAACTGCTCGTGTGTGTGTGTAAATTGAGTTAGAGGACTGAGATAGAAGGGACGTATCAGTATAATGAAATAAAATCTATTTTTCAGTATATTGTACCATTTTGTTTCTCCTTTTTTTTTTTACATTTATATTGTACATTGCATGCTCTTTGTAAGAATGCAACGTTTAATTTCTTATTTTATTTCCTTTCACTTCCTTTGGAAAGCATTAAACAGTATTTTAAGATGGTTTTCTGTGACAAATAATATTAATTAGAATAAAATATAAGTGAGCAGCCTGATCTGCTTTCAAATGCTCATCGTCAGCTCTTAAGAATAGTCTATCCAGGATATATGTAGAACAAAATGAAACAACAACATGAAATAATACTGGAACTGTACCATCCATTATTTGTACTATGAAGTTAAAGGTATGCTACTGCTTTTGACACAAAGCTCATCTTTTTGAATGAATCCCAAACTTGGATTTGGGTCGGAGCACAAAATATGCACCCTGGGAGCCTTTCATAAATGAGGTCCCTGCTTCCCATCCGTCATTTTAATAATAATTAAAAAAAAAGGATTACAATTGAGATTGAGAGTTTATTAAATTGCACGGAAATCTCAATTTTTATGCACTTTCCCCCTTTTTTCATCACATTGTTTACCTCAGCCTACATCGCTGCCAACTCCCTCCTACCCTCACGGGACGAATACTTCAGTGCGCATACTTTCAATACATGCATGAAGTCCTAAGCTTTCTCTGTTCACCTGAAACAAAGATGGACAGGGATATTGTAATGAACCCAGAGGTTTAATGCTGCCTAACTTAGATTTTGGGCCATCTCCTCTCTAATGCTGGTAATGTTGCGACTAGCCGATGTTTCAAAGAAATATGACACCAGAACAGCTGGCTCACCGAATAGCAAATGACTAAATACAGTTTGTTTGCGTGCTTGTTTAGTTCAGGTGTGGTCGTTCTACATCTTTCTCCTCACAGTCAAATACACAACTAAGAATCTATTGCAACAACATTTTACTGACGCACCGAGAATCTAAAGTGCTGCTGTTGTTGTTCAAAACTCCATCTGAGGTGTTGTAGGGGGACAAAGTCAAAATCCTCCAGACCTTCATAACACCACAGCAGTGTTACTCATTGCACGGCTCTAATTGGTGGCTCGCATGGCAGTGGGCTAAATAAAGGGGTGATAGGTATGATTATGGAGTCAATACCGATATTTCATAAAAACAAGCAGGGCTATTACATATAACCCATTAAAACACTGAAGTTGTCTGCTCTATTAGCCTACAAATAATACAAATAATTGATAATAATAATTGATAAAAGATGCAAATATAGACTAGAAACAAGATATTTAAACTTGCTCAGCGGAACACTACCTCACTGCGGAGTTGCCAGTTTTGGCGGTCTATCAGCACTACAATGGTGAATGTGCTCTTGGACGGGTAGATACATGGTGGGCTAGTATAGATAATAATAATAAATAAATAATATTATTAATAAATAAACTTAAGCTCATTAAAATATGTTAACATAAGCATGCTTATGAATTTGCTAAAAAATCATTTATATCCCTAAATTTGAACATTTAAATTGGAGGATACTACGACCGGTCGACTCGTTTCACCATTACATGCTAGTTAGCGCGTGTTTCTACAGATGTAAAATGGATCAATTTCTTATTAAAAAATAGTTGCACACCAGGTGGACAGAAACAAAGCGTGACAAACGAGGAAAATTAAGATTTGGCTTTGGAGCATCCAACCACCGCAAATCGAGAGGAAGTTGCTGGAGATGGGGTTTGTGGACAGACAACAGCTGCTCCCGTTACAAAAAGAAAGGTACGAGCCATACAAAACGAGCAAAGGAAAATTCAAGAAAAGTGGACAGAGGAATTTGTATTTGTCCTCCACGAGTCGAACCCTTTGTGCTTAATGTGCAAACAGACCCGCTCTGGTTTCAAGCGAAGTCATTTGGAGGGACATTTCCAAACGATGCATCCAAAATTCAACGAAATTTACGCACCTGGAAGAGAAATTAGTAAAAAAAAATAGAGCAGATTTCTTCTGTTTCTGGACAACAAAGGCTCGTACACAGGACAACTAATACAGCTGAACGATTAACTGAGACATCTTTTGACATCACATGGATTTTGGCTCGGGCAAAAAAAACCCTTCTCAGACTCAGATTGTGAAACTGTTTTTTGGCTTCAGCAGAAATATTGTTTGCAGAGTTTGACAACATCATCCCAGTATTGAGCTAATCCTGTTTTTAATGAATGCATTGGTTGGCTGCATTGCATATTGTATGTTCTGGGTGGGATGACAGATTAATAAGCAGACAGGCTTTTTATGACTGGATGTTGCTTTTCATACTTTGCGGTAAAAGTGGCTCTCCTATTGACAGTTTTTACAGATTTCTTGACCCAGGGGGAGTCAATTTTCCCTCGGCCATACTTTATATTTTCATTTCATTGGTAAAAGTAGAATTACTGCATTGAGCCATATCTTCAATCGAACAGAATTGTTAGCTAACTGTAAAGCTAGCACCCCTGCTGACAATTATATATCAGTTTTCATGTCAGCGTGTCAATGTGAGAGTGCTTTTTTCAACAGTTCAAACTGATTTTTTTGGTGATTGAAAACCCCTGCTTAGTGATTCTTTTTTTCTTGTTCTACTCCTTTCCCTGTTTTCTGCCCTTAGTCTCACTACTCTCTCGCTATGAGTTTCTGTCTGCTATCCCTCCATACCTCCTCTCCTCTTCAAACAAGGGCTATGATAGTGATTACCCTAACTGCCAGCCAGCGTTCGTTAGCACCCTGTCGTTATCTCGTCTGTGCCTTGACAGAAGCAGTGAGACTGTTAGGTTTGGCGGACTGTGCACTGGCTGCCTACAGTAAGGCTAAGAATGGGGTGTGTATTTAGACTGGGCTGCCCATTGGGTGATGCTAATGATGGGGTGAATACTACAGATTGAGCGTTATTTCCTTCCCTCTTTAGAAAACCATGAGTCCAGCCTGCTCACTCCTCATAGAGAGGGCTGCTCATTGCTTTGCCCCATGTTTTACTTTATGCTGAAGAAAAATGTACACATGCATATGTGCTCTGTGTGAGAACTGGTGTGATCATTATTTCAGCCCGATTGAATCTGTACAGAAAGTACAATTTGTCTTGGTGATATTTTGATTTTCAGCACACCTCCTGCATTCTCAAGACAGTTGTCGATGTGTGTAGAGAGGAAGTAGCCTGTTGCCTTATTGATTTGTTATCTCATGTTGCTTCCATTGTTAGCGCCCTGAAGACCACAGAAATGTTTTCATATTGCGAACATGTCCCATCTATGTTGCTCCTCCAGCCCTAATCCATTTACTTTTTCTTCTTTGGTACAGCTCCAGGAGACTGTAAAGCGGAAACTGGACAGTGCACGATCGCCCCTCAATGGAGAACAGAACGGCATCTGTGATGGAGGCAGCTACTCGCCGACTACCAAACGGGTACGGAAGGAGGGCTCCGGTGGTATAGACTCACTAACGGGTATCCCCAACAACAACAATGTACCACCAATCTCTCCACTGCATCACCAAATGGACATTAAGCCCTTACTTGGCGGGCCCAACACTTCCACCGGAAACAACACTACAAACGGCAATGGCAACCACGTAGGCCAGGCATCAGATGAGCTGGGGAAGAATGGTGGCAGCCATCTCTCAGACATGAAGCTGAATGGCTCGCTGGACCTGGAGGACAGCTTCGGCCTCCTCAAAGACCTGAAACAGGAGCCACTTGACGACGGAGGTGGGATGGAGTCTTCCGATCCCCAGTCCCTGTCCAATCAGAACAAACTGTTCTCTGACATCAACCTCAATGACCAAGAGTGGCAGGAGCTGATTGACGAGCTGGCCAACACTGTGCCGGAAGACGATATGCATGACCTCTTCAATGAGGACTTTGAGGACAAGAAAGAGGCGGAGTTCGGCAGGCCGGCAAACAATCAGACACCAGGCCCACAAGAAGCAGCTGGGAACACGACAGCACCGCCAGCAGCAGCCCTTCCTCCTCAGCTTCCACAGGGAGGCCCACAGGTTCCCATGGGTTCTCCACAGGTCAGTACTAAGAGGGTCAACAATATGTCCAATGTTAGAAGTACTTAAAGGACAAACCCACAAAATGACCATCTATATTTCAATTACTCACCCCGTGTTACCTTTAATTATTGAAGAAAACTTCTTGCATGTTTCCACGGTGACCGAAGAAGCAAATAAAACTACAAAATTCCAGATGAATCAAAGTAAACAGCAAAACTATATCAAAACATCCATTTATAAACTTGCACAACTCATACAGAATAATCCAAGTATCATTTTCCAGTCGTATGATCGCTACTTCCCAAACACATGCATTTTATCTAAAACCTTGCTATTTAAAACACTAGAGTCCGGACAGGTAGCATGCCTGTCCAAGCGTGAGATGTGGAGGTATTTTAAATAGTAAGGTTTTAGGGAAAATGCATCTGTGTAAGAAAGTAGTGAGAATACGACTAGATAAATGAGACCTGGATACTGCAGCAGTTGTGTTGGTTCGTAAACAGATGTTTTGATATAGATATGTTGTTGTTAAACGCAGCAAACTTTGTTCACCATGGAGGCACAAACCAAGATTCAAGGTAACATGGGGTGAGTAATTGATATACAAATTATCCTTTTGTGGGTGAAGTATTCCTTTAACCCCTATCTCTGCCCCAGGTTGTGACCATCTTGGGTAATTCAGTCACATTGTGGTATTTGTCTTAAGTTTTCTCTAAAGGTAGCATTATCGTATTTGTTAGAGTTTTATCACACTTGGACTAGCAACTTAAATGCTTTTAGTTGAAACAGACACAATAGATCGACATGTCATAACATTTCCTTATTGTTTCTGCTTTTTGAACCACTTTCTTCAGGAGTCAGATAATTTAAAATTGTTTTTTGATTCTTGATCCCAGTTCATAGTAGTATATATGCACAGGTGTGTCATTTAGTTTAGTTTATAAATGACTAATACATGAATGAAACTGAGATATGCAGAAAACGAAACAATCAAATATGAAATGTTTACATAATCAAGCTGTGAGTTAGTTTGGTCTGAGACAGATGGGTTCCAGCTAGACTAAAAATAAATCTTTCAAGTTACAAACAGATTTTTTGGAAATTGCAAGGTCTTAGAAAGAGTTATGGTCTTTTTTTCTCTAAATGGAAAGTCAAATTGATACTTGAGTGAACCAATATCACCAATTCTTAAATAGTCAAAGCAAAGAGGCGATTAGCTTACTTTAGAATAAAGATTGAAACCAGAGGCAGACAGCGAGCCTAACTCTCTCCTAAGTAAAAAAAAAAAAAAAATGCATCTACCAGAATACAGTATGTAAAGCTATCTGATTAGCAAGTTGTATCTCATTTGTTTAAAATGCACACAAACAGAAATCTGCACCGATACTGACTGAAATAGCTGGATCGGTTGTTGGTGACAATGGGATTTTTGTTTAGCTTATGCACAGGTACCAAACCTTTTGACAACAAGACTCTGAGAAGTAACTCCACCTAAAACCACAAATCGTTATTTTTACTTTGCTGTTTGTATACAGACTGAACAAACAAGAGACTATGTGTTAATTACAAAGCTTTAGATGTGTTGATGGACAATATTTTTGAGCTTTGGAGAGAGCCATGCAAACTGTTTCGAGTCTTTATTTTAAACTAAGCTAATTGCCTTCCAGATTTGTGTTGACCCATTAATTTAAGAGTTAATAGTACATGAGTGTCATGATATTTTTTTGTGTTTGGACTCCTCAGGTCCGACCATCTTCGTCAGGCCCTCAGTTCGCCACCACTGCCAATGGAACGCCTCCTCAGCAACCTTTGCAGCAGTCTCCAGCTGTTGCCATGGCATCGGGTTCCCCATTGCACAACTGCGTGGCTCGCTCCCCTCAGACCCCAACCCAGGCTCAGACACAAGCAGTCTCTAGGCCTGGGAATGGATACATGATGAACCAAGGCCCGGGGGTCAGTCAGGCGGGCACGGGGCCTGGAGCAGCTGGAGTTGCCCCTGGAGGTCAGCCTGTAGGGCCAGTGACACCTGAACTTTCTCCAGCAGAGCAGCTCAAAGCAATGGCTCAGCAGCGTGCTAAACTGCTGCAGCAGAAGCAGCAGCAGCAGCAACAAGCAGCTAACTGGTCCCCTGCAGGTGCGCCAACCAGTCCCTATAACTCTGGTCCCTTTAACCAAGACAAACCCAACAGCCCCATGATGTACCCACCGCAAGCCTTTAACGCGCCACAGGGCCCTCATGTGGCTGGAATGGCCCCCAACAATGGGCCCAAAGCCCCCATGAACAACTACCTCCCTCACAACCACATGGGCATGATGGGCCAGCAACAGCCAAATGGCATCAACCAGAACACCCTGACCAAACAACAGCAGCAACAGCAGCAGCAAACAGCAGCCATGTTGTCTTACAACAACACCAAGCCCCTGAGTCACTTCAGCGGCAGCGGGGTTGATCACTTAGGCCAGAGGATGACTCCTCCCATGGGAGGGAACAATCAGGTCAAGAACCCCATGATGCCTCCCTACATGGGCGGTGGGGGAGGTGGTGGCCAGGGCGCGGGGCCAGGGCAGACCCAGGGGCCAATCCCGGGACAGACGGCGCACCTGAGTGAGGAGCAGAAGAGGATGTTGCTGATGAAGCAGAAAGTGTTGAACCAGAACATGCCCTACAGCACCATGCAGCCTCATGGACAGGTAAGGCTCCTCATTACTATCTTTACCTCCGCCAAGGAGGTTAGGTTTTTTCGTTATCAGGATAACGGAAAATACTACTAGACTGATGTTCATGAAACTTGCCTCACTTTCCGAGTACTGTTCTAGTTAATCAATGTGGCGAGGCAAAGTTGCTTGCATTGTATTGGTGCGGTTCAAGTGGAGTCAATACTGTTGACTGTTGTACCAAGAGGAAGGTTTCCTTCAACTGTCTGTAGCTTGAGATCGGATTTCAGAGTTATTCTTCAGATGAAAACAGAAAGCAATTACTGCGGAGATGAGTACCATGTTAAAAGGTGCTGGTGTTAAAGAACACTCAACCCATGACCTTGAGAGGAGAAAGAAACGCCCAACATTTCTTGCTTGTCAATCTTTGATTGCTTTATGAAACGCCTGCTGTCCACTGGAGGTTTTCTATAAAATGTACAGATAACATGGCCAGGAAAGAATTATACATACAAGCCTATTTAAACAGTTGACCAGGAGAGATTACGGAAAATGGGTTGCTGTTTTACAAATCCTTCTAGAGGTGTAGCCAGAGAAGGTAAAATGGCGGTAGTTTCCCCAGCAACAAGCCACGGGAATAGGCATAGGAAAATGGCCTGTCGACAGTGTATTGATGCCTCTGCAACACTACCAGCACTGATAGCCTCCCCCCCCCCCACTCCTCTTCCCCCAGACACACAAGCTCATGCAAAGCTAAACGGCTCCTTAGCTCATATCCCCAATCTGTCACAGCTGACTGATGGCTGAGATTGGACCGCTAAGCCAAGCTAGCTGCTGTCATTACCCAAAGCCCGCCTTGGGCAGTTTGTTTCCCGAGTCCAGCGACCACCACAGCCCACTGTAACGCTCTGGTGCCCCAGCCAGGTGTCAGGTGTCCTTTATAATTTGCAGGACAGAGGACGTTGAGGAAGTGTAGGAGGACTATACCTTCACAAATAGACACCCACAAAAGTGAAAGATCACACTTCTTATTATCTCAGGGCCATTGTATTATCGTCAATAGAAAGTGTGTGTGCATTCTTGTTGATGATTCACTTTTCAATGTTGTCTCCCTTTATCTCTCTGTTTCTCTCACTCTGCCTTCCTTGTGTTCATGATATGACTACAGTCAGTCACCTCCTCCTCCTCCCGTCTGGAGATCTCTGTGTCTCCTGTCCTGCTCCTCCTCCTTCCTCCTTACTCCCCCCCCTCCTCCCTCTCTCTGTCCCCCTGCCAGAGACACTCAGCACCAATAAAGGAGCAGATTTATTAATATGGGGCCTTTGTGGCGGCTGCCTGAAGGGCTGTGTGTTTATGTGCGTAAGTGAGCGAGCGCTAGTCTGTGCACATGCATGTTTGTGTGCGTTTCATAGATTTGGGGAAGGGGTGTGGTGGAGAGATTTATTTGAGTGAGCAGAGGAGTATTGGAGAAAGGAAAAGGAAAAGAGAACGATTTAAAGGAGAAAGGCAAATGCAGAAAGAGAGATTTATTGTAGTGAGGATGTAGCATATTAAAAAGAAAGTCAAGGCTCTGGAAATAAGTGAGCAATGCAGAAGGGAGTGTCTAAAATGCAAAGTATTCACTTTGCACGGTGGGTTCAGATTTTTCTCTTTATTTGCACAATATTTACAGGATGTGGACAACAAGTGGTAACATTTAAAGGGGAAATCCACCTATTTTACAAATCAATATCAGTTCACTAGGGGAGTACTACTTAGCCCATGAAAAATAGGTTTATAATATATTCTGTGGCTCTGGAAAGGCTGTGTCAAGTCTGATTATGACATAGTGATGGCATCATGATTATCTTGGATTGGAGACGACGCGATCTTTAAATATAAAGTCTACATTACAAACCGGGAATCTAAATTTTGAAAGACAACCAGGCAGGGAGAGTCTAATAAAACGACACTATCAAATTGCATTATGGGAAATGTAGGACACAGTGTTTCTAGAGCTCGACCCATGTTTGGGAGTAGAAGTCAGAATATCTCGGGTTATGCTTCATTATGTTGCCGATATATTTTTTTTAAACCTGTCTCTCTTAAATCCCTCAACTTTAATGAAGTGCAATACAAATTCTCTGGAGTACTTTTTTTAACTGAAAGGGAGTTTAACACTGAAGTAGCTTAATTACAAGCACAGTTACAGAGGTGGGTCGTATTAAACTGAACACAATTGGCAATATTTGTCAGCCATTAAATTGTAAGCTCTCTATTATTAGAGTTTACAAACCATCTGTGCCCAAATTGTAGGCACATTGGTCAAAAAGCTGTAAAATTGACAACGTATGCTAAATGCAATAAACAAAGAGCTGCTGCAGTTGAAATAAAGAGTAATGTTCTTTTTCCCCCACATTGGATCTCTGTATTGAAGAAGACTTGAAACTAGCGATTGAGACCATAAACATATTATATTACAATATTTAGAAATTGTGTACTGGGGTGTGAATGCAAGATAAAGGCACATCCACATTGGCTTCATTTTCAAACCCGGATGTTGCCGCTTGTTTGAGAGAGGGAAAAGGAAAGTATTGTAATAGTATAGGAATCAACAGATACTCAAGATTGCGGTATCATTATCAGACATGAAAAAGTGGTAACAAGCCAACCCTAGCTTTTAGATGTATTCAACAGTGTTCCTCTCGCAAAACTAGCATATTGCCTGAGTAACAATTAGCAGTATTTGCAAGACTTTCATCAGTCCTTATTGTTGATGTGCTCTGTCACAACAGCTAACACAGAGGTGTTAAGGTTCAATAACAATTCCTTTCTGCTTTAGCAAACCTGTTGGTTTCTCTGCATTATTAGAATATGTTTCAGTTCACAGACAGAGCTTTGGTTGGAATATACAGCTAAACTAATGTAAATCTGTTGACGACTGTCAAAGCTAAGCTGGATAAGTAAAGAGTGCGTTTGTATATTATTTTGCTGTGGAGTCATTTGTGCTGATATGTGGATTCCCCTGAGAACACACTTGGTAGTGGTTTGTGTTTGTGTTAAAGTGATGCTAGCTGTGTTTAAAATCAGATTTCTTTGTCTGCATTAGCGTATGTGTACATTAACCTTTGGCTTTGTGTGTGTCGTCTCACAGGTGGTGCTTAAACATCACCGTCTCTCTGCCTTTCTGTGTGTGTGTGTGTGTGTGTGTGTAGGCTAATCCAGTTAGCAGCTGCTCGGGGAAACTTCAGCCTTGCTCCTCAAAAGCTCGTTAGTCAAGCTTTAATTGTTGCTCCCTCTTTTGCATATCGCCATGACGCTAATTTATGCCCGTTGTCGCGGTTACCGTCGCCACGATGGTGGATGTCTCAGTGGAAGCAGCAAGTGGGGGAAGCAAAAGGCGCGTGCACGAGTCTGTGGAAGATGTTTGTGTGATTCTCTGTCTGCTTGTGACGGATGATGCGGTCGCCTCACTGCGTGCGTGTGTGTGTGTGTGTAACAGTGTGATTATGAGACGGATGTGGCTTGTTGCACAAGCGTGTGTAGCTGTGTGAAGCTTGCAGCACGGGGGCGGTTCTCTAGGGTTATCTGAGTGATGATTGGATGTGAATGGATTGACAGGTGTTGGGCTCAGCGGAGGGCTTCTGGTGTCATCCTGATAAATTGGAGCGGGACGTTTGACTGTGTGTATGCGTGTATGAGTCTGTGTGGAAGTGAGCATGTGTGTGCTCGTGCGTGTAGGAGATCAGGATATCGCACACCGACTGCAATGCACGGAGGAGCCGGTGCTATTAGCCTTGTGAGTCACGACACCAGCCCCCTCATATGTGCACACGCACACACACAACAAATAAACAGTCTTTGAAAAACACCCACAGGCATGCACGCTCTCTGACAAAGCCCCTCCTGCTTTCTACCTTCTCCACCCCTCTCTCTTTCCAGAGGTAAAGCCTCCCTCATCATCCTCTCAGTCCTCTTTTTGTATCCCTTTCTCTATCATGAGAACCCTGACCTCCACAAGGTCTCGGGGTGGAAGACTTAACAAACACACGCACACGCACACACACAGACATACCCAGTTTCCTATAGGATGTCTCACATATGCTGAACTAGAACCTGAACAATATAGCTGGACCGATAATATTGGGTGATTTTAGCTTATAAAAGATATATTGTATCAGTGTCGTATATAATGGAGTTCAGTATGTTGGATCAGTCAGATAAGATTTGTCTCGCTTCCTAATTGAAATCCAAACCGATCGGATGTGGCAAAGAACAGTCTCTAATGATTTATCCCAATTTGTAAGTAAAATCACATAGGCTATGTATTGCAGTGGGTCCCAAAGTGGACCATCTTAGGAGTCGTGCTGCAAGATTTATTAATGTTCACTGTTTTCTGTGGGGTTTTGTCCTTGAAAAACTGAATTGTAAGCTAATTTAATAAAAATATTTATTTTGTGAAAACTTTCTGAAAAAGATTTATTATTTAATAGATTCATTGTTATTAACAATAATAATAATAACAATAAGTATAATGAACTTTATTTATATTTATATATATTTATAAAACACAGTTACAAAGTACTTTCCAATAAAAACTGAACACAAAGAGAATGAAATGAGCTAAAAGCCATAACTAATCGCATAATAAAACAGTAAAACACACTAAAATGTCATAAAACATAACATTACACAATAAAACAATTTCAAAGTAGGTTTTTGAAAGTGATTTAATGTTATGCATTTATGTGAAAAAACAAACAAATATCTGATATATAATCAGTTAAAATCATTTTTAAACTCTCAAATATCAATATCTGTCTGGCTCTAGTCCCAACCACATAGAGAGAGAGAGAGAGAGAGAGAGAGAGAGAGAGAGAGAGAGAGAGAGAGAGAGAGAGAGAGAGAGAGAGAGAGAGAGAGAGAGAGAGAGAGAGAGAGAGAGAGAGAGAGAGAGAGAGAGAGAGAGAGAGAGAGAGAGAACAAGTAATGTCTCTCTCTTTCTGTCCTCCATCTATCCCCAGGAGATCTTACCTTCCCTCACTCCCTCCTCCTCACGTGCACACATTTCATCTCCTGCTCACCCCCCACACTCTCTGAGTCGCACACACACACAAGTGAATAGTGCTCACTCTCTCACTCCTTCATCTTTCTCTCTCTGTCTCTCTCTCTCTTTCTCAGGCACACGTGTCAGGGCTTGAGCTGAGCTGCTCTCAGATCCTGTAGAGAGGCTCTGGAGATGGGGAGGGGGAGGCAGGTTGTGAAAGGGTTGTTTCGGGTGGAGTGGGGAGGTGGAGGGAGCAGGGTGGAGACTGCTGTGTATTTGCTCTCTCGCTCTCTGTGCCTTCTGAGATACTTCCTGTTAAGACAAACAGCTCTCTCTGTACTCCTGCTGTCCATGTTTTATTTCTTTTCTTTTCTCTTTACTTTTTCTTCTTCTCTTCTTTTGCTCTCTTCACATTTCCTTTCATTTCCCCTTCATCCCCACTCTCCTTTATCTCATCTTTGCCTCAGCCTCTCCTGTGCTTAGAGGGAGCTGTTAGTGCCAAGCTCCACTTCACCACTCCCGATCAATAGTGTGTGTGTGTGATTGCATATGTTCTTAATATATATATATATATATGCTGTGGTTAAATGCTATACTGTGCCTGTAACATGTGTGAGAGAGAGAGAGTGTGAGAGAGAGTGTGAGAGAGAGAGAGAGAGAGAGAGAGAGAGAGAGAGAGAGAGAGAGAGAGAGAGAGAGAGAGAGAGAGAGAGAGAGAGAGATCGGCAGCAGCAGGAGGGAAAACAATTCCCAGGGTCCCCCGACACCCCCCCCCACACACACACACCACCAAAGCTGTTTGGTTCGCTCTGACAGTGCCAGAGAAAACACACTGAGGCAGACCATCTCCACCCATTCAACACGCCCTGGGGGTGTTAATACAGGGTTGGGGAGGAAATATCAATACTCACCTCCACCAACAGGCTGCTTTTTCAGAGGTGTGTGTGCATATTAATCTCATCTGCAATTTTGACCTGCAGGCCTCACGGTGTAGGAAACCAGTGATGACACAATTTGTCTGCAGGCACATGGTGTCTGAATGTATGTGGCTTTAAGTACGTGCATATGTAGAAGAGCAACCACAGCCGTTTGTGTGTGTGTGTGGGGAGGTGTATCATTCTTATGCTGTGTCTGGGCCAAAGGTGGGCATGGAAGGGAGATGCAGTCAGAAGGCTGCATACTAAACAGAATGCTGTCACCCCGCCAGCACCTCACACACAGAAATATAAATGCATGCTTGGTTGCTCTACCTCTTATATACACACTCAAACAGTCCACACACACTGAGAGACACACACGCACACACGCACAAACACAGACTCCCCTCATGCCAGCTCAAAGTTTGGCTGCCTTGCTCGGCTGTCGGTTGCCATGGCAACCATTGCCCACAGCACCTTGCAGCCCAAATCAATGGCAGCTCCAAGATGAGGGTAGGCAGGGTGTGTGTGTGTGTGTCCAGGCTATAAGCAGGTTGTACTTGTATAGTTTAGTGATTATTAGGCTCATCTGCAGATTGCATTAACAGCACGCTATCGATGTTGTACATAGAAAAGATAACAATTTTTTTTGGAGTGATGGGAGGGAAAACAGTTGGCTATTAGAAAGAGTACGAGGTCAGTCCGTTAATTTTGAGTAATAATGTATTTGTGCCAACTTGCTAATCATCACCTTGTTTGTGTCGATGCCTCTAAATATGGCCCCCATGCCAAGTGACACACACACACACACACACACACACACACACACACAGAAAGATTAGTGCGAGGGACTGACACAGATGTGACCCCGCCCTTGTCCCCAAAATGCACCCCACCCTCCCCATCTGCTCAGTCAGATGCTAACACACACACACATTGCCACTTACCATTAACACCACTCACCACTGTTCAGTGACATGCTCCAGTAGGTATACACACGCATGCACACACACTGACAAAAGCAGCCAGTCTTGTAAAGTCATACAGTTCAGCTACGTGTGTCTGTCGGAGTCTCTGCATTCATATGCCAGCCCTTCCTCTTAACCCCCACCCCACCCCACCTCACCTCACCCTCTTCCCATCCCACACGTCCATCACTCTTCCACCCTTCATCACTCCTCTGTGTGGGCTCAAAGAAGAAGGGAGAGAATGGAGGAGGAAAAACCAAAACAGAGGGGTCCAATACAGGGGGAGGTGGTGTAAGGCTCTTTGAGGATTAGGTTTGAGAAATTTTGACTCTGTCTTCCAGAGGAAAAAAGAGGTGTTGGTGGTGTTGGAGGGGGTAGATTGAGTCCTTGGAGCAATTTACCTCAAACGGCTCCAACACAGCTAATCCTCTTTTAAAGGAGCCTAATCCAACAGTCTTGTGCCTGATACTGAGAAAAGAGTGGCAGAAGGAAGACAGGAAAACGAGTGTGTGTGGTAAATGTTCCTTACTCCAGACTAAATCAAAGTTGCCCTGTTCAGTAAGGCAAAATGGTACATTTGCGATCAAAAGTATTGCCAGATTACATGTTGATTTCAAACACTGCACAAAATGGACAGCTGAAGTCGTCAATGTTTTCCGACTCATTCTTCTCCCCACAGTATACACACCATTGTCTGCTATTCAACAGCGTCAGTCAGTGGTAGTCCTTTGGGCCGCTTCATTCTGGTTTACTTCCCGTTCTTTTTTTTCTTTTATTGTTTATCTTTAATAGGGACAGCACACAATTAAAAGTAAGTAAGCACCAGAATTAGCTAGAAGCTAGTTTGCATTTGTTGTCCCTGGGCAGGTAAACAATAAACAACCACATAACAACAAATACACTACATAAAACAACACGATACATAATAGTTGATCAATGTGAGATAATCCATAGAATCAGTATATGTAATACAATAAACACAAGGCAATCATTGGTTGTTTTGAGAACCTTGCAAGTCTTATTTGCTAACAGACATAACTCGTAGTATCTTTTGTTCGGCACTAACAACGATCTTTTCTCATGAATGCCTTCCATAAGTAACTGCCTGAAAGTGTGCACTGTTATTCACATTTGAACATTTCCTATTGCCCCACCTCTCTATGAACGCTCCCCGCCTTCGAGCGCTGACATTCAGAACAGCTCTAATAAACACTTTTGCTTTCAGACATGGTTGGACGGCACATCTTAAAACCTAGTTCATTTGGAGTATGCCTCCACCTTAAGGCTGTGAATAGTTGTTGGTGCTTCTACATTTAGACTGCCAAATGATGATAAATGGCAGGAGACCATGACACTGCCAGCTAACTCTTCACAGCATGTCTGTCACATCCAATGGAAACACGCCCATTGACTAACATGCTTTTATTAGAAGTCAAAGTTGATATTGTTTGTCTTGTGCTGCATAAAGTCACACAGGAATGGACAGACTATACTCCAATAAGCAGGTCCTTGGAAGCCATGTCAGTCTGTACTTTGTATCTGCATTATTGTTGTGTTTTGTTAGCATTCAGTATATCAGACCTGAACGCATCGGAGCAGCAAGCAGAATTGAGAGGGAAATGGTGGTGGTGATGGTGTGCATCACGTTGTGTTGCACTGCCCTACTTTTCCATCAACGTTCTCCTTTTCCTGGTCACACCAGTAATTGACATAGTGAGGTTCACCACGCGTCCTCGTAAAATAGGAGGGGACTGCCTACAGGCCTAGCTGGTGAACTACTGAAGCTGGTGGCTAATGGCTAACACATTAGAAAACTGTATAAGATGTGGAAGATAATTTATGATAAATAGTTATATTTATTAATCATAGCAAGAAAAAAAAAGAAAACATGCCTTTCAAACCCGTCGACGACATGTGGGATTCAACAATGCTGAAAATATTATAATGTGACATCATGAAACTAATACTACACAGTGACTGGAGTTAAAAGTGGTTTGAAAAAAGTTTAGCATTCCGAGATGGACAGATGGTAACAGGGAAAAGAGAGAAAAAGAGAGAGATGGATGATTAAATGGTTAAAAAAAAGAAGGAATGAATGCGCTGAATGGCAAGGAGGAATTGTGAGTCATATGTTAGCAGGGCAATAAGGCATGGAGAAGTGGGCTGTACTGGAAAAAGAGAACTGTATGAGGACACGGGGAAGACGGGCTCATGCACTGCTGTTTTAGGGCAGAGAAGGTAGAGAGAGATGGAAACTGATCACAACAAGAGAAAGATCACATGATGCTTAACCAAGAGAGAGGAAAAAGAGCAACACGGAGACGTAGAAAGGGAGAGTAACCTAAATACAATTGTTCAAATAGTTATGAAGAGCGACAGCAGCGCCGGCGGAGAGCAGGAGGGACGGAGGAGTGATTGAGGAGAAGTAGACGGAGGGAGCGCTGGTCTCTCATTAGAGCTCTGAGGCACACACACAGAAAACCCACCTCGACATGTGGACTCGGCTCATGTCTCTTCTTTCTCTCTTTCTAGAGATTTGTTACATGGTTTTCGAAATGAGTATCTTTTTCTCATGCTGATGCTTATACAAATGTCCGAGCACAATTTCTGCACATATCTGAAGACTTGACTCCGTTTTTTTCCCGCCCTCCATGTCTTCTCCCTTTCCTTTATTTCCTTTATTCTTCCCCTTCGTCTATCACAAGCCAGGTTTCCATCCACATTTTAACTAAATAACTCATTAATGTGAGGAAGGTTACTCCGATTTGTGTTGAACGATGAGCAGAATATATTTTGGCGTTTCAGTGGACATGCTTCACATACGTCATTATTTATTTTCTTGAACCGTTTCCATTGCACTCTTTCGCATTTTGCTTTTATTGAAACACCAACTTTTTCATCTCAGCCAAGTATTATTTCAAGATTTTTAGAATGTCCAGCATTTGTTTTTTATACGCAAATTGAAAATGCACATTAAAACCGATGGACAGAAACGCAACTACTGCCTCCCTCTTCATCCCCTTAATCCCGGGTAGCCCCCAACCCCCGGCTTCCGTATATTACTCTCCAACTCCTTTCCCCTCTTCCTCTCTCCCCCATGCTTTTTTCTCCCTTGGTCTTCCAATCTTTCTCCCCATCCCCCGACTCCTTTCCCTCTCTGTGTGCTGAGTATTTCTAAAAAAATAAAAATGAAGCCAAATAAACTTGAACCCCAAGAAGGTGATTGATGGTTGCGCAAAGCTCCCTCTCTCCATCTTTTCCCTTGTCTTTATTCCCACACTCCCTCCCTCTCCCCTCTCCCACTGGCACTATGGCTCCCTCTCAGTCACACACACATACACACACAAAAGCACACACACACACTGTTTGTGTAGTTTGATTAATTATCTGGGTCTCCAGGATACAACTATGCTCATGTAAGTCATTTTTATATGTTGGAGTGTTCGCTGCAAGATGCACAATCATTTCAGATGCTTCTGATAATAAAAATCATGCTTAGTTGGTTAAAGTAACAATCTGCAGCGTTTGCACATAAATAAATGTTCTTTTTGTTATACTCTCCGTCAGCCTTTGACTTCACGCAGTGTTCATTCAGTCCATATCCAGTTCATGAAAATCAGTTCGGCATTCAAAAAAGAGTGAAAGAGTGAAAGTTTTTTGTTTCTTAGCAAATCTAAGAAACAAAAGATATCACAAGACTGGACACATTGTTTGATCTCTGAGATAAAATACAAAACTAAACTAAAATTAAATACGAAAGATACCCCTTTCCCCAACAATTAAATGAATGGTCAATGTAGGGCAGAAGTAAATATTAAAAAGGAGAATAAAGTAGTTTCATACCAAGGATGTGAGGCTCCAGTTGAATATGGATACATTTGAGCTGTAACGGTGGTGTTTCTCTATAAGACACTTCATAAGGCATTGACCAACCATTATTGTGTTTGTACCATCTCAAGATCACATCCAGCTGTTCCCAGCATGACCTCAGCTTTCTTATCGGAATAGTTCATGTGAGCGGGGACATAACATTACTACAAGAGCAACAAACAACTGCAGTTATTGTAGTTTAGCTTTAAAAAGCTGTATCGTTAAAACATAAACTGATTTATAGATGGTCTTCCTATGCCTTATTATCACTTGCGTGATGTGTCTTACAGATTTAGACATTTATAAAAGTAATTCAGCTGATATCACACAGGACTACATCATTTGGAATAAAACCCTTCATTTTATTTTCCAACATGCAAATGAGTTTGAGCAGCTGCTGCATTTATTTGTACCTTATAACAACTAGTTTCTTTTTTAAATTGATATCAGCCCAAACATATTGATAATTATAAAAACGATGTATTGTGTTTGTTCATTAAAATTCATACGATACAGTTAAAGTTTAACAACACGCCCACAGGTGTCTTCACTTATTGCACCTTGTTAGACTCTCCTCAAGGACTGAGTGGGTGCACACAGACTGTGCTCCGTTGACATTTCCCTCACAACAATGTTCGCTGCGCTGCACATTTTAAAGCAGGACATGTTGCACTTTTATCATCGTTATTGGTACATTTAGATTGGTGACTTGGCACACAGAATAGCGATGCCCGGCTCAACTTTAGTCAGGGGTCAAATCAGTTGTTTGGTTCAGAGTTAGAAAAGCAAAGCCGGCATAATGGTGGATCGTCTTTACGGCAGTATTGCAAAATGTGTGTGTGAAAGGTGCTAATGTGACAATGAACACCACTGTCTGACACAAATGCATACCTGAACACACTCACACACATACACACACACACACACACACACACACACACACACACACACACACACACACACCAGGAGAGCAACACTGACTTTATTTTTTGTAGTTGTGGTGGCAATAGTAAAGCACTCATGAATGGACACATTTTGGGTGAAGACTAAATAACACATTAACGATAAAACACAATCCAATCTGCAGTAAATGATGACTTTGTGAGGCTGACAGAGTTCCCTTATTGATGATATTGTGTCAAGCAAGTGTGGCCTATATGATTGTACCGTATGTTCATGGACCCCTCTGACAGGAATACTCAACACCAGAGGTGTGTGTGTGTGTTTTAGCTCACTCCCGTCATTTGTTTTTTCAATCTTATATCATTATTTCTCAAGCTTCCCAACATCCCGTCCAATTGCACAAATAAACACACACACACCCTTACCAGGAAAGATGCGCTGTCACACTAATTCCGAGACACATTCATACACACCCACACATTATACCTTTAGGGGGGGTACACACACACACACACACACACACACACACACACACACACACACACACACACACACACACACACACACAGCAGTGAGACAGTCCTCATCCAGCCAAAGATAATTCACTTTGGACACAGAGCTTCAATTTGGCGGCACTGAGCGTCAGTCTCACATGCTTCATGTCACTCTGTGCTGCTCTTTGCAGCAGCAAAATCCAATTGCCGTGCGTGTGCGTGTGTGTATGGTGCATCTGGCTGAATGTACTCCTTGTAACTTTGCACTGCAGTATAGATACATTAGGTGCAAGATTGTTGGACAGGTGGATGGCTTCACCCTGGTCAGCAGTTAGTTAGTAGTAGTCAGTTGCTCCGCTTTATTTCATATGCATCTGTAAACATTATCACACGGTCAGTGCCACCAGAGCTCTGACATTTTGGATGGGTGGCTTCACAAACATGGAACCTTCACCCAGGAGACCGCTCTTCATGTCCTGTGTGAAACCAGAAGTGATTTATTTGTCCCATAGCTTCTATAAAGTAACGCCACTTCTGTATTTATTGTAATCCAAACGTTGAAGCATGTCACGTAACTTTGCGTCTTCCGTATTTATTTGAACCCAAACCACAATCATTTCCTAAACCTAACCATGTTGTTTCCTGTCAAGACGGAAGTTTATTTTTGAAAAGACTATGCTTGTTGCTGGACATCCGTAGGAGAATGCACAGAAAAGGAGGTATAACCGTATTAGATATCATAAGAGCCGCTGTAGAAGGATACGTTGTGTTGTGTCAAATTTGTTATCGTTTGAAGTTCATTTCACTTGATTTCCCACAGTGAGCACTTGATTTAGACTACTAGTGTAGAACCGATTATTTTCACTATTGATTAATCTTCATGTTACAATCGACAAATAGTTTGCTCGATACAACTTAAAATTGTGAATTGTGAAAATGACCCGTTACACTTTCTTTATTCGACAGTGTGTTTGTTAGTCATATTTTAGGAATCCAGATGTGAGTCTGCTGAAATGTTTCCATTTTAAGATGACTTTAGTGTACATTTGAACTCCTCCAGCTTCTATGGAGACTCATTTCAGACATTCACAACCTTGGAGACTATTTTTAAACAGAGAAAAACCCATTCAAATCCAAACTGCCTTGTACAATCCTCCTCTTAAGTCACCACAGGGGTCCTAGCAGAAATGTTTTCCCCTTGACTTACAGTACACTAAATGTTTTACTTTCCATAGTTTGTGCTTGAATTCAGCAGATAAGGCTGAGTAGCAGCTGTGTTAAGATGTGACTTGATGCAGGTATACTGTCACATGACTTAGAGTAGTATTGTACTCGGTGCTGCTGCCATCCTCAAGACAGAGAGATCTAACCTTCCCCGTATATTTTCTGACCTTTCCTCGTCTACCATCATTTTGTTGAAGGTAAGCACTAAAACACATTGTCATTCTCCGTATCGCTCCTTTTACCATCTCTTTCTCTCTCGCTCTCTCTCTCTTTATTTCTCTCTCTCTCTCTCTCTCCCCTCCCTCCATCCCACTCTCCCTTATTGTAGTTTTTGCGCAAGAAGGCAGAAAATCTGCTTACCCTACACACAGGAATGTTTGCCAGTCTCACACAAAGTTCAAACTGCTTGGGAAAGCACAGCTTTACCTGAGCCATCAACAGCAAACGTGTGTGTGTGAGTGTGCGTAAGTGTGTATATACTGTATGTGTATGTACTCGCACATTCTCGTGTGTGTGTGTGTGTGTGTGTACAGTAAATAATGCCTGTACATGTTTGTGTGTGTTAGTGGCTCTGCCTCTGTGTTTAGAAGGACAGGTTTATTCTGCCTTGAGGTCATGAACCTTCATGTGGGAACAATATGTCACACTGCCTTTTACTGAAGATCAGATTTGTTAATTGACAGTTTCCTTTTGGAACAGAGCACGCTGTAACACAGGTTTTAAAAAAAGTTTTAATGACTGAGTACCGCTAACTTTAGCTAACTGCTTTAGCATTAATGACAGATGGCCTTAGATGCCATTGTGCTGCAGATTATTCAAATATAATTAATCAATTTCATGTTACGTTCAGGAGCCACACACAATGTTTCTGAGGGCCGCCATTGACTATAAAAGAAGATAAAAGACTATCTTCTTTTACTATACTATCTTCTTTTGTATAAAAGAAGATAGTATGCACATAGTGAGATTATTTAAAAATATTTTAACACCTGCTTTACATGGGTGTCTTTTTTACCTTTAAAACTTTTTTATTGAGCCAAATAAGGTTATAAATACAGTATATTGTTGTGCTCATTTTAATGTGTATGAAATAATTATACAATTATATTAGTACATTCCCAGATATGAAACGAATGATATAAATGATATAGGATTGTATTTTGAGATTTTAACAGTCTCAAAAATAAGCTAATTAAAAGAGAAAGGAAAAAACTTTTTAAAATAATAGAATAACATTAAAATTGTCACGGGTAAAATAGATGTTTATACATCGGTGTCTTTTGTTCAAAATTGATACATAAGGCATCAAATAAATCAGCAAAATTAAAATCAACACAAGTTGGGAACAGCACCGTAGCCTCATATCAGCACAGAGACGACCAAGAGGGATAAAGAAAATACTAGAATGATGCCCAGAAAAGTCACAATAGACAAACAACAGCAGAATCTACTGCCAAGCTTCCTAAAATAATATCAATGTGCAGAACAGCAAACCCCCTCAGCAGTGGAGATTGTATTCTGTCATTGTTAGCAGTGGGAATTCTTCGCGTCAGCATATCGACAACAGCGAGTACCCCCGACAGCTCGCACACCCCCAGTGGTCCCGGGACCAGCACACACAGACACAATGCTATTAGTGATCCACCTGAGCTGAACTATATCAGGACGCTGATTTATTGACAGTATTGAAGCTTTATCACAGCTGAACATCCTGTTATTCTGTAAGTAAAGTGGGCAGTTCACTGGAGCCTTGTTGCAGACGGGTCACATTAACCTGAGCCTGTGCTGAAACATAAAATTGCAATAAAAAAAGGGGACCATACTTTCCTAAGGAAAATACACTTTGCTCCCTTGCTGCTTAAAAGCAGCTCACTGCCAGTGTTATGTTTCTGTATTTTATTTTGTTGAGATAATTGATAATTAACTCTTGTGCTGTGTGTGTAAGATTCTTATTGTTCGGAGTTGTATCCTCATGATTGTTTGCACTTATTGTGAGTCGCTTTGGACAAAAGCGTCAGCTAAATGAACTGTAATGTAATGTGTGGGTGCTGAGCATGATTCAATTTCTGAATCCTAAAGGAAGCACAAAATGTGCTCCCCCTCTGGTTGACGGCAGAGAAGCAGGGGTATAGCTCTAAATCCAGAAATGCTAAGTACCTGCATTACATCCTTTAACACATGTACGGTTATGTAGGCTAATCCACAGCAGCACTGTCTGCTGTTATAGAGCCTGGTTCTCAGCAGTAGCTGAGCTCGCTGGCTGGACGCTAATACACTGCAGATCATGCTGACAGTATCATTCAAAATACTATTTCTGAACATTAAAGGTTATGTGTTTCTGTTTTGAGAGAGACAACACACACACACACCTCATAGACAGAAACACGAATGAGCTACCATCAGTCTTCCGTAACAGTTTGACACCTGGGCTCTTGGCTGACTGCTATTTTGCGTCACACACACAAGGGCGTTTGGGTCTCTTTTGGCCCGTTTTTGACACTGTCACATCACAGAAATATACACTCACACACACACTTCCATGCATGCATCACAATGTCATCCTTAAAGACCTGAAATAGAAATGTTGCAGTAGCAGCTGCTGACCAGGTGTCACACATACACAGAGACACACACACAATGAAAGTAGACACTAAAGTGTGATTTATCATCATTTTGCTTCACATCTCTTGTAGTGTGTATGGACCAGTAACCATAGTATATTGCAAAACTAAGGAAGCTCATCTATGTCTCCTACCCCAACCCCTGAGGACGTGCCATTCCACTGTGGCCATTAATCAACCCACCAGGGGTTTCATGTGGGGGGGGGGGGGGGTTTAAAAGAACAGGTTAGGGGACATACCTGCCTGCCACTGTGATTTGAATTAGCTTCTTTTAGCAGGATTTTTTCCCAGAATGCCTGAACCTTTTCAAGAACTAGGCAACTGTTGTTGGCCTCAGCTCTTACCCTTAAATAGTTAAAAGTCTGTGGGACAGTGTGGGTAGTTTGTGATTTGCAGCTCTTGCAGGTGGAGTTGGTATACTGAACACCAGCAGCCGTTGGAGAAACGGAATAATATTCCTAACATTTGACATCAATCTGCAGTCCTGCACACCTCTACATCTTTATTGTCACGCTGATTGCTGGATGTAGATGGGAAAAAATAAATCATTCAAGTGCGTGTGTGAGTGTGTCCGACAGTTATTCCAGAGTCGCTGCTCACCGGACCAGTGGTTTGCCACTAGCCCATCTATTTGTTTTCCTACTCCATTTCACCTTGACATGGATGGCAGGCATGGGTTTATGACATTGTGTGTGTGTGTGTGTCTTTCAAAAGGCAGGCTGGTATATGTTTCTCCCTCTCTTGTGGAAAGCAATCTCCCAGGTTGAGCTCATAAATCAAGGTGGGGGATGGAAATGGGGATGGAGAATGAGTGTGTGTGAGTATGTGACTCTTTGACTAAGCTCATACCTGTCGTTAGTGTGTGTGTGTGTGTGGGGGGGATGCATCTCCTAAGATGTTGTATTTGCTTTGCTTGACGTCAACGCAGTGTCAGCCTCTTTGTTGATGACATGACCAATCTCTCTCATTCCCTCCTGTATGGCCTCCCATTTCCTCCTCGCGGTGGGATAAGACCACAGGGTGCCCCATTGAAAATGAATAGCGATTTAGGAAACTAATGAGCTGTAATGGACAATGTGCCCTCAGAGCAATGCTAATGCAGTCACTCATAAGGCAAACTCCTCCCATTCCCCTCCTCAGTGTGAGATGAGAGAAACCTGTGTGTGTGTGTGGGTGTGGGAGGCAGAGGGAACGATGTCTGGTTTTGCTGATGACAAGCTCCACGAGGTGACCTGCCTGCTTCATCTTTCCTCTCTCTCTCTGTCTTTCACAATCCCCCGCTTGTCCTGTTGACTTTGTTTTTCAGATATAAAAACACGCAGTTTGAGGTGGACAGACGCTCAATGACGTAAAACTCTTATGCGACTAGATAACACTAGAGTAGATAAAACATGTGTAAACATTTCCATGCATGCAGACACTCAATGTAATATAAAGAGAACCACATGTGCGTCCGCTGTATTATTTATTTGTAACTAGTGATATCACAATACCAAAAATGTAGTAGTCGATACCATTAACAGAGAAGTTCCACGATTCTCGATACCAATTCAATACCACTGTATAAAACACAAACAAAACAATAAATCCTATGTGCTTCAACATACACGCCGTTTGTATACTGGTGTTTGTTAGGAAGTTAAACTAATCATAATTCCATCTTTGATATCTATTCTATGTTGTTGTGAAAACATCTCCTTCAAACAACTATGTTTATTCAAGTTTCTTGCCAAAAAATACATTTTACATGATTCCTAACTTTAATGCAACTCTATATAACCTCCGTTCACCGGCTGGTAACAGCTAATGTCAGCTAGCTTTCCTTAAGCCGATTTCATCACAGATTTGTTGTTCACAATGTAGCATAATCAGGCAGAAAAAGGGTGCGTCGATAATGAGTTTACTGCGTACCAAACACATCTTCTATCGTCCCCGGGACAAAGGCTGTTAGTCTCGAGGCCTGACTGGACCTGCGGTACAGTAAAAAAAACAGGTACCATCCTCTTTACAGAACTTTTGCAGTAAGTTAACTTAGTTTTTTTGTTAAAATAAGTAAACATTGACTTTTGGTTTGACACAGGACACAAACAACAGTCTTCTGGGTGAAAGTCCTGTGTTTGTCTGACCCGTACATCCAACCTACGGGCGCTGAATGTACGGCAGGAGCAGTTGCTCTGAGCGTCTAATATTGCGACTGATGGGTTTATATTGGAGTTAGTTGAAAGCCCGGTGCGTCGGTATCAGGCTCTGATGGGAAGTGTTGGTATCTGACGACCTGGGAACAAGACCAGGCTGATATTCTCGCAGCATTGTCAAATACACAGCAACTCAACAGAAATAGCTTGAAGGCCTTTATGGCTATCCTTCCAAGCAGAACATTCCTGTTCCATATAAACTTAATAATAATTTTAGGCACAGCTGGGCAGAAACTGGAAGTCATTTGATCCCACTTTTTGTGATCGACTGTACTTCAGCCTGACATCTCCAGACGGCTGGCTAGCTAGTTACTAGCCTATGTGGTGTCACTATACATTGGTTTGGACTGTTGATTCAATGATTAACGGTCCAATATCATAGATGCATAATGAAAACAGCTCATTTTGAAATTCACATGGCACGTTTGTGTCACCATTTCCGTGCAAACACCACAACAAACGTGGCACTTTTAAGTGAACAACAGTAGTACTATTTTCATTATTTTCATTGAAAAGATTGCTTATAGTTTAAATGTCTGGAAAAGTCTGTAATAAAATTGTAAAATCATATTTTAGCTGCTTTTTGTGAGTTGATATTGATGTAATAATTGTGTTAAATAGGCATACGATATGGTCTCAATGATTGTGGAAGACTTTGTGATATCAGAAAGTATTCAAAGAATCGATATCATTTCGTGTCTTGATGAAACTTGTGATTAACACCCCTGCTCAAAGCCGACAGCATGTATAATAAATACGGTCAATTTTTCACTCAATGCAATGCAAACATGGAAATGTAGGAGCTGCTCACAGTTGAATGAATAGTTTTTGGTGGTGGAGTACAATCTTATTGTAAAGTTAAATGTTCAGTGACATTCAGAGTTGATCTTTGTTTCATGTCCTTGAGTTTCTGCAGATCACGAAGTGTCAAATCTTTTTTGGCTCGACTTAATGGAAAACCACACTTGTGTTTTGTTGGCCCGTACCCCTGCTGACTTTTCTTTCTTTTTTTTCTGTGCCAGTATATTTTTCAGATGGCAGGTTAGTAGCAGCGCTTAGCTTGAAGGATGCTTGTGTACGGTTTGTCTGGTTTAATACAATGTAAGCTCTCCTGTCTCACCATTGTCAAGGAGTCTTAGGAGTGCTTCTTATCCAAATGCTACACCACTGAGCTGATTAGGGAGGGAGTCTGTACGTGTGTGTGAGTGTGTATTTGTATGTTTGTGTGTCGTTTGCGTGAATATGTGTTTGTCTATCTGCTTTTACATCATGTTAGCTAACTGTGTGTGTGTGTGTGTGTGTGTGTGTGTGTGTGTGTGTGTGTGTGTGTGTGTGTGTGTCTTTTGAGGCTCCTCAAAAGCTGCCTTTTTCTCTCTCATGTGGCTTCTCTGGTATGTTTGGTATTTCACAAAGCCTCAGATCCTCCTCTCCTCAAAGGCTGGGGGAGGTGTGTGTGTGTGTGTGTGTGTGTGTGTGTGTGTGTGTGTGTGTGTGTGTGTGTGTGTGTGTGTGTGTGTGTGTGTGTGTTGAGCAAGAGAAAGATGCTGGCTAACACACAAACACACACACTCATGGATCTTTTCTCTGCCTTGTGTTGAGGGGGGTGGGGTTGTAAGGGAGTGTGCATGACACTGTGATTAACACACACACACACACATGCTGTGGCTCTGTCGCTCCAAGTTCCTTTCCTTGTTAGCGTGCATGGTAGGGATTTCTTGGTTGGCTGGAGAGGCAGCGATTGTGTGTTTGTATGCACATATGCTGTGTGTGTGTGTGTGTGTGTGTGTGTGTGTGTGTGTTCGTGTTCGCGTGTGTCTAAGGAGACCAGGATGTAATTAGACACAATGGCAGTAGCTAATGGAACAGCTGCCTCTTTGTAAATGTTGCTTGCTGCTGCCATGTGGATGCACCAACACACACACACACACACACACACACACACACACACACACACACACACACACACACACACACTTTGTGTGACCCACCAGTCGCTCAGGGCACCTCACAGAGTCTTGTCCCTCATCTTTTTCTTCATTCTTTCTTTTTCTTTCTTTCCCTCATCTTCTCACCTCTCTGTCACCTCTACGCTTTCCTTCTTCTGCCCTTTTTTCCCCTCGCTTGTTTTTTAACTTTTCTCCTCGCTATTTCACCCTCTGATCTCGCTCACAAAGAACTCTCTCTTTTCATGCCTTTTTCCCTGTTTTATTTTACTCTCAACTGCTCACTCTTCCCTTTGCCCTCTTTTCCCCTCTGCCTGTCTCTCTCTCTCTCTCTCTTTGTGTATGCTCTGTTCCTTTGTGTGGCACTATGTCTCTATCTCTGCCTCACTTTTCCTTTTCCCTCCCTCTCTCCCTCCCTCCCTGCCCTTTTCTTGGCTATCAGACCATTTTTCCAGCAATGAGACTCGTCACCCCTCCCCCTTTCTGTCCTCTCCCTCCATCCCCTGCCTCCTCCTCTTGTGGCAGAGCTCCTATCAGAGAAATGATAACACTACGTCACTCTGTAATCTGGCAGAGGAGGGCTGCAGCAGCACACACACACACACACTGAGCTCTCTATTTTCTCCACTGCTGCCGTAGCAAAAGACCAAATCCGTCTCGTTTTCCATCTATCACTCTCTCCCTCCATTTTTCTCCTGCCCGTCCTCCCTCCCTCCTTCCCTCCCTCCCTCCCTCCTTCCCTCCCTCCCTCCCTCCCTCCCTCCCTCCCTCCTTCCCGTCTCTGGACTGGAGACCTTGATGTGTGCGTCTGTGTCAGATAGTCACAACAGTCGCCTTCCACGTCACGCTGCTGTAAAATCTCCATAGTAACGTGACCTTGCACATCGCAGCCCTCCATCTCGTCCACGTTTGCATCGTTCATCTCTTCTTCTTTCTGTCTCGCTTTCCTTTGACAGGCAGCTGTCTGGTCCAATTGATAAGGAAGTAAATCTCTCTTTGACCTCGTTGTGGGCGGGCCCTGCCGTCGCTCTAGCCCTGAGGGAGAGGAAGAGGGAGATAGAAGGGGTGGGGTTGTTTGTCTACATGTAACAAGAGGTCACTCACACACACACACTCACACACATTCTCCCGTCATACCTTTACCAAATCTTCAATCATCTGTCTACTGTGTCTGTACTATTTAACAGTCACTACCGAGTGTGCTGAGAAGTGACTTTAATTGAGCCGCGCTTTGATTCGTAATGTTCCGGTGGCGCTGATCGTTTGTTAATGCCTGCCACTGCCATGTTACCCAGGTCTGGAACAACACAAACAGTTCCTACTGAAACTACACAAACGTCCCCCCCCCCCCCTCCTGCTCCATCTATCCTTCTCTTTCTGTCACTCTCTCTCTCCTTTGACTTTTTTACTCACTTGTACTTTGCGCTGTAGTTAACACCCGTCGGCCTAATCTTTCTGTCACCCTACCACTCCAGCTCAGTTAAGGTATTGCAAAATCACTACCGTCACACGGTATATACCGCCATTTCTCCCAACCCTACATTGTACTCCCCTAGTACATTGAGTTGAGCTCATTTACTTCTTCCCACGAGTTAGATGAGATTGATCAAAGACTGAGATAAAAACCCAAAGTTAGTCTAAAGTATGATGAAGAGCAAACAAAAGCAAATAGAAAATTACAAGCCAAAGTCAGTGGCACTTTAAAGACCAATTTCCTACTTTGACCTTGCTATAGTTGTGTTCACACAGTTTTCTTGTCCAATGAGGGGATGATACTGACATTTTGGGCTCATACTCTGTTTTACCTCCAAATAAATTGGTTCAGATTATCTGGTTTATCTGTTGGCTCTCCTGTCTGATGGTCTGACTGCTCTTGTTTCTTGCCTTTGCCCTATTTGACAGCAATGTTGCTGTGTGTTGTTGTGTCACTTTGATGAACAATGTTATCAGAACTAGAAATGTTTTGGTCACTCTGGATATGCACGCGTATTCCCAGAAACACGGTGACAGATGAAGGTCATGCGTAAAAATGTAGCAGGTGTTTTGATGCAGGCACACAGTTACCTGGAGGGTGACGCACCCCAAGCTGTGTGTGTGGTCATGTGAGTCGTGAGTCTGACGAGCATGTACACACACACTCACACAAAGCAACAACATTGTTGGAACCACCCAATCAACTCATTTCTTGCTTGTGTGTGTGTTTTCACCCATGTGTGCAAGCATTTGGGAGTGGGGGTATGTTTTCATTCCTGTTACCTTGTATTTTTTTTCATCCTTATCCTCTCCTCCACACCCTCCCTCTCATCTTTCCTTTCCTTCTCTCTGCCGCTTTTCTTCCAATACCTCGACTCCCTTGCTCTTTCAACATTCCTCCTCCCCTCTCCTCCTTCCTCTTCTCTCTTTCTCTCGCTACCTCCCTCTGCAGAAGGTCAGGGATACGAGGACGAGCTGAGAATCACATGATAGTTTCCCTGAGCACTCGGGCTTCTGAAAACTTCCACGTTCTCTAGCAAGTCAATGAGTTAAACTTTTCATACTGCAGCATTGTTTCCTTTTAACCACAGAAACACTGTAAAGCTGTCATCGGTAGTCTATTGTCTCGAGTGGAGTCCTTTTTGGCATGTGTTGTTGAGCCTGTAAAAATGGGATCATCTTCGTCTCTGCATACGTCCCACCTCTGGTGCCTCTCTTTCCCTCTGTCTTCCTCCACTAGCAGCAGCAGCAGCAGAAGCAGGGGGAAGCAGTATTATTCTTCTCTGGAATGTCGCATCGGGCTAAATTTAGAGCCTTAGTTTCCGTTCTAACTTCTCCTTCCCTCCTGCTCCTCCTTTTCTCTCTCCTTGCAGATGAGACTGAAATAGCCGGCGTTGTGTCTTGAGACTCACCTGGGAATACAGGCCCTAAACGCTCCCATCATTCTCCACCTAACTGGGCATAGATACTGACCTTGCAGTGTTGTAATATTCACGTGACTTTGACCTCCTCATACCTTAGTGCAAGTTTTTCAAAACTAAGTCAAGTCTTGTTTAATATTTGGTGGTCAAACATTCTGGCTTGACAGGTGAGTGCAAGTGAAACATTGTACGTGTGGATGTGGCCTAAAGTTAACAGATTTGCAGTTTTGATGGGTACGAGCTTGCTAGCATGTGCATTATACACACATAGAAACAGTGTGAAGTGGTCAAAAAGGCTCGCTTGGCTCTCAGTTGTAAGATTGCCATCCAAGTTATGTATTCTGTAGACATAAATGTTAATTGTCTCATTGACTGTCACGATGTTGGCTATGTCAGCTTTTGAGAGAAGAGTGATTTCTTCGGTAATACCTTTTTTCTACCTAAATAGGCGCGTATATGCTGGTTTTTAAACACAAGGAAAACCCTAACCCTTTGTCTCGGGAATGAATGCCGAACCCTTACCACTGAAGATAAAAGCCAGTTATTAGTGGGTGTTTGTCTTTTTTTGTCCAGTGGGAAAGGGGCTTAAGAGGGTTATAGAGGTGTTAGTTGGTGCATTTTTCCACTTTCAACAGAGCCAAGCTAGCTGTTTCCTCCCATTTCCAGTCTTTATGCTTATCTAGGCTAAACAGTGGAGGTGATGTTCATTCTTGAATTCTCAAAACAATGTCCACACAAGGTCTATTTAGTACATGTTTTCGAGCTTTCAATTACATCTCCTGATCTTTATTGGCAGATGGAGTTTTTTTGAGGAGTCCTGGAATTGTTGGATTTTTCTGAGCACTTTCTGAGCATCGTGTTGTATGATTGAAAGCTCCAGAATAACCCTCTAAATGTACTTTGAGGTGAGATTGCTTTGGCAGAGTTTGAATTCTGCCCTGTTGATACTTGGTAAAGCAATCACTGCGTTATGATTGACATTTCCCTCAACCTCCTGCAAATATGTTACATTCATGTTCTGGTCGGGGCAATAAAAGTAATTCCTATTCCCCCTTTAGCAACTGTATATCGCTAACTCTGTGTTCAAACTGACATAGAACATTGTGTCATAATCACAGCCCTCTTATTCATTTCAATGGGGACACTGCGTTGGAGATGCCGACGCTTCAGCAAAAAGACGCTAAGTTGTCCATTCTCGCAACGCACGTGTTGGCCATTCAAATATGTGGACAATTACATTACAGGTAGATTGGTTTGTAACGTGAACTTTTACTGTACACCTTAAGATCGTCAAGGTGGAAGATAAAATAATTGCTGTGATAACTTTCCACCATCAAATGTATGTAACGTGGAACTGTCGTCAGCCATTTGTCGTACCTGCACCCTGAACGGGCTAATGGCAGAACGTGACACGTGCCTGTTTCCTTCCAACCCTTGGACACATTCTCTGTTTTGTAGATGTGCGGCTCTAATTGTGTGTTGCTCCATGCTACGTTGTGTGGATTTGTACGTGTGGATTTGTATGTGTGCATGTGTAGCATGCCTCACTCCTAATGGTCAAACCATTAACATGTTTTAGACCACAGGCTTTTTGTGAATGTGAAGTGTGTGCATTTCCCTCCCTACATGTTTGCCTAAAGAGGAGTGTGTGTGGGTGTGGGTGGGTGTGTGTGTGTGTTCTATGACTGTCCTCGGGCCGCTCTAAGTATTGATCTCCATATGGTCAATGAGAGCAAGGCTAATGACGCTACAATATGCCCCTCTCGCCTAGCCCAAATCAATCTCGGCAGCGCCGGCACAAATAGCCCTCTCTGGTCTCTGGGAGAACCTGACGTATTAGCCCACCTCGGCCGCCATTAGCCAGCACTAATGAACACCTCCAGGTTTGAAAGACGTTGTCACTAGCAAGGATTAGCAGATAGGCAAGCATATTTTACCGTTGTAGCTATGAATGGCCCTCAAGAGGATGTGCAAATATCTGCTAACAAGCTCACATATACATTTATACACTCATACACACAATGTGCTCACTGACGCACACACCTGTGTTGCTAACCATCCCATCATTGGTTTTCTAAGGTGGAAGGGTTGTTTTGTCATTGATTTCTCTGCAGCAGAAACATTAGTCTCCCAGGACAAACACACACACACACACATACATGCACACAAAGAAATGTGGAACATCGCAATACACTGGGTCAATAAGAGTGGGATATCTCATCTGTTAAAGAAGCATCCGGGATGGAAGGAAGGAGAGAAAGTCAGAGAAGAGAAATGAGATGCAAGGGTATCCCTTCTTCCTTCAACGGCAGGTTCTTCTCTTCTTTGCTCTCCTGAGGCTCAGAGAGAAACCGAGGGAAATCAAGAGAAAGAGCGACGTTATTGCCGCACTGGTGGCATTGCCTTCACCGTTGGTCCCTGTAGATTTCCCTATCACTCACTAACACCAGTACGGCACAGTTAAACACTTACATGCTCAGTGAGTCATTCACTGCACTCTTTTACTCTCCCACCCCCCCTTCTCTCTCTCTCTCTCTCTCTCTCTCTCTCTCTCTCTCTCTCTCTCTCTCTCTTCTCTCTCTCTCTCTCTTTTCCTCTAACTGTTTGAGGTCTAAATCCCTCCATACTCAGCGACTTAACCCCTCTCTTTCATTTCGCCCCCTTCACTCGTGCTTGGATCTGCCGGTAACCATTAGTTGCAGTGTGTCTATGTGTGTGAATGTGTGTGTATGTGATCAGTAAACTAATGCTTTGTCGAGTGCCACGTTCCTGGCACGTGGCGTAACTCACAGCCAGAGTAAAACGCAGGAACTGCAAATGAGCACTCAGCATACACACACACACACTTCCTCTTTAACATTTGTCTTTCCTTTTCTCTCACATACACAGAAACATAAACATAAAGCTAAAAACGAAACATAATAGCCACTTACAGCTAATAGAAATCTGCTAGCAACATTTATTATTTCAGTCGACAAAATCAGTAGTAGCGTAGAGTACAAATGGGAAGCTTTCTTTATGGAAACTTCACAATAGAAATACTGGAGGGAATTTACTTGGAAAGTGAGCGTGAGATATTTTATGGATATTTTATAAAGCAATGTTACCCCGAAGCAGGGCTCGTGGCTGGAGAGGATGTGGGGAACAAGGAGCAAACTACACAAGTTCTTTACATGTCCAATATTGACACCCTTTTGGAAAGAGTTCGATCAAATCAGCTGACATGCAGCTTTTACATATTGTGTGTGACGGCCATGCAGCAGATGACTAGTCAAATACACTAAAACTAGATTCATTGCACGCAGCAATAGAACACATTTTGGACATTTAAAATAATGTGTCTGCAACCCAACGACCCGTCTTTGAATAAGGATCCCGTCTTGTGTACCATGCTTTGTGGATGTGACTTGTTTGCAGTGTCATCACCTTTTAATATCTATACAACCAATGGGTTAAGATTCAATTATTTACTAGAGCACAAATATGTTTACAAGAGCACACAGTTGTTTATCTATCCTACACTAGATTAATGTATCTCACTTTAAAATGTAGCCTACAAAATGAAGGGTGAATTTTCCTGCATTTTTTCATATCGCAGGGGAAAAAAGCCTGCTTTTGTCTACTTCTGTGTGAAGTCCCGGACCCGTTGAAGTAGTAAACCTGCCGCTGCTGTGAACTGTATATGTGCCGTGCTGGAACGGAAAGCTTGAGGTGAAGCAACAGTGAAAGGGGGGACAGGGCTGAGAGAAGGTCAGCTGTATCACCACACTACCTAGCGGAGGCTATATGTCAGAAATACAATTTTATGCTCATAAATTCACAGTTTTATGTTTAAAATCTAACGTCACTTATGGCGAGAAACCCCAGGTAAAGAGTGACGTGTTCTCGGGAAGTAATCATTTTTAAAAATAACGAGAAACCCTTCACCCGTACCGTACACACACTCTGCTTCTGTCTTTTTCTAAGTAGCAATTATTAGACTACAGTCAGTGTTTAAAGATGACTTCCCCTCATTGACATGCTAGTGTGTGCATTATGTGCAGTGGTAAGAGCCTAAATAAGCCATTTTAATTGTTAGTTTATGTAAAAGCTCCTCAATGCATGGGTAAACAGACGTCACAAGTTTATCCCCTGGGGTTTGTGCTCTCTCTCTCTTTTTCTTTCTCACTTGATGGAGTGGTTTCAGATAACTTCAGACCCACATCACTGCCCTCTCCTCGCCCCTCCCTTCCTCCTCCTCTTTCCTTCCGTCCGTCTCCGTTCATCCGTCTTCCCCCCCACCCTTCTCTGTAGCTCCCTCTCTCTTTTCCTTCCCTCTATATTTCCCTCCCTTCATTCCTCCTCGGGTCCCTCCCACCCGGGCCATCGGGGTAGTGTGAGTCCTTTGGTAAACGTCTGTTGCCTTGCAGAGCTTGTCAGTAAAGCCAGAGCTAATTAGCAGAATCACAGAATAATTAGTTTTTCTTCTTGTCGTTTAATTCCCATCACCCCATTCCTCCCCTCCCACCTGGTCTTAGTTTTTCTGCTGTCAACAGTCAACACTGTCACTGAGCTATACTGTTGCTGTCTGCATTCCTTTCTAAAATATCTCCCTTCTTCTTCATTTCTTTCTCTACATCCCTCTCTGAATCTCTCCATACGTCTCTTCCCTTCTCCGTCTCTTTCTACCTCTCAGAGTGCCTGCTTCCTTTCTACATATGTCTCCTCTCTCCCTGTGGAGTGTTTTCCAGCCCACACCTTTTTCTCTATGAGGTTTCTCTTGCTGCTGTTGACTTAAGCACATGGTCGAACTTGTTTTCTCACTCCGTGCCTTCCTCCCAACTCTGCTTCCATCTTCCCCTCCCTCTTCTTTCTCTCTCTCTCTCTCTCTCTCTCTCTCTCTCTCTCTCTCTCTCTCTCTCTCTCTCTCTCTCTCTCTCTTGTTTGTCCCTATAGCCAGTGTTTGTTTACACATCTATTTCTCCCTCTAGGTCGGCCCACGACAGTCCACTCCTTCAAAAATGATTTCCCCTATATATCCCCTCCCCTCCCGCCTCCTGCTTCTCTTCATCTCCTCAGGGTGGCTGTTTGCTCCCTTCCTTTATCAACAGCTTTCCCTCCATCCCTCCTCGAGTCATTCCTCCACCCACCCTTCACTCGCTTCCCTCCCTCCCTCTCTCTTAACCACTCCTCAATTGCTCTTGTTTTGTAGAAATGATAAGGCAGCGGAAAGAAGGGTCTTTGGTCACAACCGAGATAATTGACTCTTTACGGCTCAGTTTTGTGCGGAGAGCGCTCCGGTTTAGTCTGGCTTAGCAGCCTCACTACCAGAGCCCCACAACGTTGTGTCAGCCAGTGAAGATCTGCCATTATCTACACAGCAGGTAGACTTTCAAAGAGGTAATATGTTAGCATTAATGAACAGATGGATGCTCTTTGATGAGCAATTCTGCAGCTCATACTTTGTGCTTTGCTCTTACCACGCCAATGAATTCATCATAGACACACTGTGTGTGTGTTATATGCCAACATTTTGTAACAGTTTTATGAATCTTAACATTTTGTTATCAACAATTTATCAAGTGCTTATGTGTAATGTAAAGGGGTTGAAAGTAGCGACAGTATCACCATACTCTTCAGTTCCTCTCATCTCTCTTGTTTTGGTTTTACGGCCCAAAAATGTAGAGTTTTGGTTTGGTTGGATTGGGTACAGACAGATGGCTGAGAGGACTACTCTATACTTTTGAATGGTCTTTCATGTACATACAAATAGATGTTATTTTGTATGAAGAATTGGCAAAAAGATCATGTTTTGCACATAGAGAACAAAACGCTGCACAACCAGTCTGGCACTTGAAAGGTCAGAAAGAGTGCATCCATGTGTCTCCAGACTTGAATAACTTAAATAACTAACTAACTAAATAAATCTATAGCTGTTTGGGGCCCTTTTAGTCTGGGGCCCCAAGCAGTTGCCTACCTTGCTGGTAAAGTGAGTGATGTATTTCACTAGTGTTTATGACCATCAGCTGCTGCGTAACTATGTCATGGCAGTTATATTACCCTGTACCTGGTCTGGAGGCCAAGCATTCGGCCCGTTCCGAACAGGCGCGGTTTGGACGGGCCCTGCACTAGTATTAATAAACTTTGAATAAACAAGCGAACGGTGATCTGTGCAGCAGCGAGAGCTTTAGAGACTTTGACTGCAGTTCATTTTAACATTACAACCAAACTCTCCATTACTTGCCTGCAGTCAACGAGCGATGAGCAATTCTCGACAACGCTGCAAGCAGCACTTTTGACGTGTGTGTCCACACCACGAACAAGCAATGCACTACTTGATTTGAAATAGCCTTTGCAAAACTTCAAAGATGATGCAAACAGGTTAAGTGTGATACTGAGTGCTGATGCTGCTGATTTCAGTGCTACAGGAAAAGACAAGCTCTTTCACAGTCAGTTTTCAACATACTTGCTTACTAGAACAGGTGTGACTTGACAAGCCGATCAATATTTTTCAATACCAGACTATAGAGAGCATCTCCAGCCACAGTAAAGCACAGTGTTGAGATACCCTGCCTTAAAGATGTATAACAGGAAACGCTGGATTCCAGCTTTGAAGATTATTGAAACAATATATTAGAGCTCAGGATTTTCAGTCTACACAAGACACACCACATACATCTGCACACCTAAAGACACACACACCAGCACATAGTTCTATTGTTCAGTCTACAACTGTACACCTCTCTTTCTCTCTCTCTCCCTGTCCATCTGTTCTGCTGAGTCGTGCGATCAGGAGAGGGTCTATACATCACCTCTCCACCTCCCTTGGGACAACACAGTGGAGGAGGGGAGAAAAGGAATGGAGGAGAGATGGGCCTGGAGCTCTCTCTCTCTCTCTCTCTCTCTCTCTCTCTCTCTCACACACACACACACACACACACACACACACACACACACACACACACACACACACACACACACACAGCCACACACACACAGCCACCAGCAGCAGCTGTTAGCAATGACAGCAAATTGTTTTTCCTGCGCCTATTTGTGGTACACTACTGATTGGAATGTCCTTTCTCTCTTGTGTTTGAATCCATGCTCATCCATGCCTGTCTGTCTGCAGTGTGTGTGAGTTGGATTAGCGTTTTAGATGCATTAGGAAGTGACTGAGACCAACACTTAGTTTAATGGAATTTCCATTTTCTACTTTTTGAGAACACGCCGTTATCCGATCGACACACACTCATGGAGAGTCACATATAGACAGAGAGAGAGAGAAAGTGAGAGACGAGGAAAGCAATAGAGAGGAACAGAGTGTGTGATTGATGGAGGGAGGGGTATCACCAAACAAGCAGAGAGAAAGAGACAAACCGAGTGAAATGGAGAGAATTTGGAGAAAGACACAGTAATGCAGTGAATGTGGGAGGGAGGTACGCAGACAGAGAGAGAGATGAGTAGAATGCAATAATGTGATAAAGCAGCTAAGGAATGGAGGTTTTTCTACACTCTGACGCTTTTAGTCCCATTTCTACTTTTTACGGCAGATTTCATCATATTACCAAAGGCCATTTTGGCTCTATTGTGGATAATAGGCTGCTGTGGAATTATTGCAGATGCTGGCTTCGATAATGGTCACTCCCTCTCTTTCTCTCTCTCCCTCCCCATATTTATCTCCCGTGCTCTGTCTCCCCTGCATTAAAGAGGGAGAGGTAAGGCAGAGGAGGTAAAGGAGGAGAGATTAATGGCATACAAAGATGGGCAGAGTCAGGGGCAATGGAGATAGCTGAAGGTGTGGCGCGTAGAAAGGCGGCTAAATGTGTAAGACAAAAGGAAGTGAGGATAGGTTGTGTACTGTAAATACGGTTTGTGTGTGCGCGCTCAGACTGATTTGTGAATATTTCCCCACTAATACAATAAGTGGGCAAGAAAATTGGATTTCTTCATCATTATATATATCCCTTCTCCAGAACGGATCAACCAGCCCGAATTCTGCAGCAGATGTATTCCTGAAAATCCTACAGTATGTTTAAAAACAACCACGGGTCACTGGTGAAATATATATATATGTGTGTATATATATATATATATATATATATATATATGTATGTATGTATATCTGTATGTATGTATGTATATATGTATGGTATGTATAATCTAATATATCATATATATGTATTATATATATACTATATATACTATATATCAAGTGTCTAATTATCTCTCTAAAAGTATATATATATATATATAATATATATTATGTTTCTATATATATAATCTATATATATATCTCTTATCTATATATATATCTATATCTATATGCTCTCTCTCTCTCTCTCTATATCTTATATCTCTATCTCTGTTGGTATCTATCTCTCTCTGTTGTTGTTATCTCTATATTCATATCTATATGTCTGTGTATTATGTATGTCTTATCCTATCTCTCTGTCTGTATGTTGTCGTTGTCTCTCTATCTCTCTCTCTGATCATGTGTCTCTCTCTCTCTCCTCTCTCTGTCCTGTGTCTCTCTCTCTCTACTCTGTCTGTGTCTCTCTCTCTGTCTTTGTTCCTCTCCTCTTTCGTGTCTCTCTCTACTCCTGTCTGTGGTCTCTCTATCTCTCTCTCTCTCTCTCTATGTGTATCTCTATCCTGTCTGTTTGTTATATCTATCATCTGTCTGTGTGGTATCTATCCTATATGTCTGTGTGTGTCTCTCTCTATATGATCGTGTGTCCTTCTCTCTCTGTTGTGGGTCTATCTCTACTGTTGGTGTGTGTCTTCTCTCTCTTGTCTGTGTGTATCTTCTCTCGCCCTGTCTGTGTTACTCTCTTCTCTCTCCTCTCTGCTCTCTATGTCTGTTTGTGTCCTCTCTAATCGCTCTCTTCTTTGGTTGTGTCTCTCTCTCTTGTCTGTTTGTCTATCTCTCTCTGTATGTGTGTCTCTCTCTATATATATTGTGTTTGTCTATCTTCTCTTTCATGTTTGTCTTCTATCTGTCTGTGTGTCTCTCTCTCTGTCTGTGTGTTCTCTCTTCTCTGTCTGTGTGTCCTCTCTCTCATCTCTGTCTGTTTTTTCTCTCTCTCTCTCTCTCTCTTTTGTCTCTCTCTCTCTCTGTCTGTGTGTTCTCTCTCTCTCTCTGTCTGTTGTGTTCTCTCTCTGTCTGTGTTTTCTCTCTCTGTCGTGTGTCTCTCTCTCTCTCTCCTGTTCTGTGTGTCCCTCTCCTGTCTTTGTGTCTCTCTCTCTGTCTGTGGTCTCTCTCCTGTCTGTTTGTCCTCTCTCTATCCTCTTCTGGGTGTCTCGCTCTATACTCATGTCTGTGTGTGTCTCTCGTCTGTGTGTCTCTCTCTCTCTCTGGTGTCTATCTCTTTCTGTCTGTGTTCTCTATGTCTGGTATCATCTATTCTGTATGTGTGTCTTCTCTCTCTCTCTGTATGTGTTCTCTATCTTCTGTGTTCTCTTCTCTTCTGTGTTTCTCTCTCTTCTATGTTGTGTTGTCTCTATCTATCTATGTCTGTGTGTGTTCTCTTCTGTCTGTGTGTGTATCTCTCTATCTATGTATGTGTGTGTCTCTCTCTCTATCTATCTTAATTACAGTCTCTCTCAAAAGTGAGTACAAACCCTTTAGATTTTTGCAAATATTGCTGTTATATCTTTCAGGGGATACCATTATCCTACTGAACTTGATATAACTTAAAGTAGCAGTGTGCTGCTTGAATAAACAGTATAGATTTATTGTCCTTTGAAAAATTAACTCAGTACACAGCTGTTAATGTCTAAACAGCTGGCAACAAAAGTGAGTACACCCCATAGTGAACATGTCTAAATTGTGCCCAAAGTGTCAATATTTTGTGTGACCACCATTGTTATCTAGCACTGCTTTAACCCTCCTGGGCATGGAATTCACCAGAGCTGCACAGGTTGCTTCTGGAATCTTCTTCCACTCCTCCACAACGACATCACGGAGCGCACGGATGTTGGACACCTTGCACTCCTCCACCTTCCTCTTGAGGATGCCCCACATGTGCTCAATTGGGTTTAGGTCTGGAGACATACTTGGCCAGTCCATCACCTTAACCTTCAGCTTCTTCAGCAAGGCCGTTGTCATCTTGGAGGTGTGTTTAGGGTCATTATCATGTTGGAAAACTGCCCTACGGCCCAGTTTCCGAAGAGAGGGGATCATGCTCTGCTGCAGGATGTCACAGTATATATTGGAATTCATGTGTCCCTCAATGAAATGCAGCTCCCCAGTGCCGGCAGCACTCATGCAGCCCCAGACCATGATGCTGCCACCACCATGCTTGACTGTAGGCAAAACACATTTGTCTTGGTACTCCTCACCAGGGTGCCGCCACACACGCCGGACACCATCTGACCCAAACAGGTTTATTTTGGTCTCATCAGACCACAGGACATGGTTCCAGTAACTCATGTTCTTGGATTCATTGTCTTCAGCAAACTGTTTGCGGGCTTTCTTATGCATCGGTTTCAGAAGGGGCTTCTGTCTGGGGCGACCGCCATACAAACCGATTTGATGCAGTGTGCGGCGTATGGTCTGGGCACTGACAGGCTGACATCCCACTTCTGCAACCTCTGCAGCAATGCTGGAAGCACTCGCACGTCTATTTTTGGAAACCAACCTCTGGATATGACGCTGAGCACGTGGACTCAACTTCTTTGGTCGACCCTGGCGAGGCCTGTTCCGAGTGGAACCTGTCCTGGAAAACCGCTGTATGATCTTAGCCACTGTGCTGCAACTCATTTTCATGGTGTTGGCAATCTTCTTATAGCCAAGGCCATCTTTGTGAAGCGCAATAATCCTTTTTTTCAGCCGCTCAGAGAGTTCCTTGCCATGAGGTGCCATGTTGTCCAGCATTCAGAGAGAATTGTGCCCAAAACACCAAATTTAACAGCCCTGCTTATCATTTACACCTGAATCCTTGTAACACTAACGAGTCACATGACACCAGGGCGGGAAAACAACATCATTGGGCACAATTAGGACATGTTCACTATGGGGTGTACTCACTTTTGTTGCCAGCTGTTTAGACATTAACAGCTGTGTACTGAGTAATGTTCAAAGGACAATAAATCTATACTGTTATTCAAGCAGCACACTGACTACTTTAAGTTATATCAAAGTTTCAGTAGGATAATGTTATCCCCTGAAAG
>NC_041355.1:21372561-21397561 GCF_900634415.1 Cottoperca gobio | reverse complement strand
AATCAAGATGGAGGTAGGGCAAAGAGGAAGGAAGTGGATGATGTGAAGACATGAGGAGAGGGGGAGGGAAAAAGGAGGAGAGGAAAGAGCGCCTGAAGACACGCAGAAAGAGAGAGATGGAGAGCAGGAATGGCAGGGGGACGAAGGGAAGGGAAGGGGGAGCCTATTGCCCCGAGACTACGGCAGAGAGAGGAAAAAGAGAGTGAAAAGAGAGGGAGAGAGCAGAAGAGTGATAGCCTTACAGCATCACCTAATGGCTTCTCTGGAGAGAGAGGGAGGGAGTGTAGAGGAGGGGAAGGCATAATGAGGGGGCTATGACAGAGGCAGAGATAGATTTAGAGAGGTGGATAGAGGGGGAGACAAAGAGAGGTGGAGGTTATACGGCCGTTCGGTAAAGATGGAGTCAAAGAAAACAGGAGGAGAGAGTGAAAAACTGTAAATGGTGAAAAGGGAGGTGGGTGAAGACGAAGGAGCAGAATGATAGCTGCTGAGGCAGGGACGAATCTGGACGTTAAATGAGCTGAGAATGAAGATGGATGAGCGTGGAGGTAGAAAAACTAATGTGAAACATGTAGAAAAACAAATGAAAGCGGGGGTGAAGTGAGAAAGAGGAGGAGGAGAGAGAGAGAGAGAGAGAAGCACCGTTGGGCGAATGAGGAAGGTGAGAAGAGGAAGGATCAGCCCTCGGGTGAACAAAGAAGAGAAGAATAAAAGGAAGATGATGGAGTGGATGGAGAACAAGGGAGGAAGGGTGGTGTGGGGCAGAGGAGTGACTATATGGAGGGATCTGAAAAGAGGTAGAATAAAAGAATGAGTAAAAGAGGGAAGAGACGACAAAGAGAAGGAGGGATACATTGAGAAAATTGAAGGGGAGGTTATTCACAGAGATGGAGGGTGGCTGTGCAGTTTACTGTCATAACGCGAGAGAGAGAGAGAGAGACGGGAGGATGGACGGATGTGTGGAACGTATCTTCACCTCCGTTAAGAGCCGTGTTATAGCACTGATGGCAGCTGTGAATTATTCAAACCCTCTAGTTGGGAATTCTCTCTGGGATGAGCGTGAATGTGATAACCTCACACACACACTCTGTTTATTGCTACCTCTAGCTACAACCTTTGTATGTTACCCTCAATATACATATATGTGTGCACGTACGCACCGTAGAAATAAAGGAGGTTATGATATGAAAGCGCACAGGACAAGAAAAAGAGCAGTCCACCTGCTGTGGCTCCCAAGTTGTCACTCAGACGTACCATTCTCCACCGCCATGATTAGATTACATAGAAACACATCACTCTGTCCAGTTTTTGAAATGCACACATTTACATCCATCTCACAGACACGGCCTCTCTCTTCCCGTGTGCGCACATGTGTGTCTTTAAGGTCTCCATGGTGACCGTTTCCAGGGTGATTTACTATAGCACCTGGTCCCTCACAGGGTGGCCACAATCGCTCCCTGGCCACCAATGATCTCATCCCTTCGCTCCGCTCACACTCTCTCCTCCTCCTCCTCGCTTGCTGTCATGAGTATGTTTTACTCCTGTCTTTTGTCCTCTCGCTGCTCGTCATATTACGTTGTCTGCCACGTTTATCTGTAATCTGTTTCACAAGATCCAAACAAGCAACAGGTCTGAAACTATTTGTTGATTTAAAAAGGAAATGAATCAACAATTTAGATAGGAAGTCCAGACTATAGAGCAAGACTCACAATACTAGCTAAACTTAGACACAGTGGTGCTTTGAGCTAAATGCTAACATCAGCATGCTAACAGTTTTGTGTCATTAGTCTATAAGTGTGAATATCACATGCTTACTGCATCTGTATATGTAAAGACAAGCATAAACTCGCCATGGCCGTTTCCAGAAGTGAAATATAATGTGTATATCTGTGCAGTGATTCGAATCTACTCCAAAATGTAATGCGTTCTTCCTTGGCCCATGCTACACATTTCTACCAATTAAAATCTGGTCAGTAGTTTTTCCATAATCCTGCAGACAAACGCATAAACCAACAAAGCGAACCAAAAACATAACCTTCTTGGCGGAGGTAATAAATATAGTTTTAGTTGGGTTAATTTTAATTAGTCATGCAACATTATTGCAAACAAGCATGAACTGACATTCCAGGCTGTGTGCTGTCTGTGGACGGCATTCTTCGTGTGTAAAGAAATGTCTTGGTTAAGCACTGTGCCAAACAGCATTCATGCTGCAGGGATTCATTTACTTAAATTGATCCACTCCTGCGTGCCTACATGCATTTCACAGCATCCCTGCATGGCAACACTTTGGTTCAGTTATGGTTAAAGGATCATCCCGAGAAAACCTGTTAACCCTGTCCGTTGCCGTGTGTATGTGTGTGCGCAGATTCCGAAGATTTAGAAATAGGCCAGTTAGGGTTTAGAGCAGAGAGATGTTAAGAGATTAAACAGACCTCTGTGGGGAGCAAAACTCCTCTTCAGCAGTTTAAATATAACTCTCTTCAGGGACAAACTGAGTAAGGGTGTGTGTTTGAGGGGGTGGGGTTAGGGTAGGTGGGTGAATGTGTTCTACACATAACCAGTGGCTAAGAAGTGTGTGTGTGTGTGTGTGTGTGTGTGTGTGTGTGTGTGTGTGTGTGTGTGTGTGTGTGTGTGTGTGTGTGTGTGTGTGTGTGTGTGTGTGTGTGTGTGTGTGTGTGTGTATGTGTGTGTGTCAAAGTGATGTCTTTACCTTTGGCGCTATGGGGATACTTTGAGGTCTGGCACCACCATCTGCTCGGGGTTAGTGTGTGTGTGTTGTATGTACATGTGTTGTTATGGTTGTGCGTCAGGTGCTGCATGATACTTATGTGCTCTAATACACAACACATTTGTTTTCTTCTTCATTACAATTACTTTATTCCTCGACTTCTCATCTACCATGTTAAGCAGAGAGAAACTGAATACAACTCAACTCTGAACAATAAGTATCTTGCAAGTATATTAGCTTCAAATAGGTGAATTAATTTTAAGTGCAGTACAATAGCTTCAACTAAGCCAAACCAATGTAAGTGCAAAATACAGAAGTAAGAATTATTATTTTTTATTTATTTTTATTATTATTGCTGCATTCTGAATGAGCTGTAGAGGTCGAATGGCACATGTAGGCAGTCCAGCCAAGAGGGAGTTGCAGTAGTCAAGTCGTCAGAGGATAAGAGCCTGGACCAGAACCTGTGTCGCCTTCTGGGTCAGTAGGGGACGTATCCTCCAGATGTTGTACAGAGCGATGCTGGCATTGAAGGCCCGTTGGTTGTCCAGTGTCACACCCAGATTCCTTGCAGTCCGAGTCGGGGAAACAACATGGTGATAGTAAGGAGATGGTGATAGTAAGGTCTTGGGTGGGAGAGCCCTTCCCCCGAAAGGAAAAGCAGTTTGATCTTGTTGAGTTTCAAGTGGTGTGCGGACATCCACTGAGAGATGTCAGACAGACAAGTCGAGATCTGTGCCTCCACCTGGGTTTCAGATCTCGGAAAAGACAGAATCAGTTGAGTGTCATCTGTCTAGCTGTGGTAGGAGAAGCCATGACTTACAGAGCCAAATCAGTTGGCATGGGTTCGACAGAGACCCTCTCCAAGTTACCCTGTAGGTGCCGTCCTTTAGGTAGGATTCAAGCAGGGAGAGAGCAGAGCCTGAGACTCCCAGTTCTTCGAGGGTGTAGAGGAGGATCTAGTGATTCAATGTGTCGAACGTAGCAGAAAGGTCCAGAAGGATGACAACAGAGGAGAGGGAGGCTGCTCTTGCAGAGGAGGGCAGATTGATGCGGATCAAGAAGGTTGTTCTGGTGAAGGTAAGACGAGAGTTGATTGAAGGCTGTACAAGTACTTTTGAAAGAAATAGAAGAAGAGAGACATGTCTGAAATTGTTCACTTCAGAAGGGTTGAGTGAGGGTTTCTTTAGGAGAGCGTTCACTCTTGCCTCTTTTAAGAGTGTTTGGAAAGCAACCAGTTGTTAAGGAGGTGTTGATGAGATGGTCGAGAAAAGGAAGAAGGTCAGGAGCAATAGACTGGAGAAGGTGAGAGGGGATAGGGTCCAGAGGGCAAGTGGACAAATTAGCTACAATAGCTGTATGTCGACTCATCTAATGCTAAGTTAGCAAGTTAAAGTTAGCTAACGTTACTTGGGGCTATTTTATTAGAATGAAATGACATATGACTACATTTCCTCGTCCGTGAACATGGTTTGTGCCTGAGTCACGTCAGATAGATTTTCATCGGTAATGCCGGTTGTTTAACAATGAACACAACAATGACCCCATGCTACTTCTAAACGTCATCAAAGTCCGTCTTTTGCTATTGTTTTGATTGAGAGATCCCTAGCTGCAGAAATGACATACTGTGAAGACTCCCTTTACAGGCTGCCTTTTTCAGATTATAGCCATAGACAAGCACAAGTCATTAACCAGCCACAACTACATTATAATGTTCATATTTGTGCAGATTCCATTTGACCAACTTGAAAATGCTCGATATAATTGTGATCTGAGGCTCAGTTGTTAAGCAAGACCATTATATTGCCTGACACTTAGTTGAAAGGGTCTAATCTCACTTAAAACCTTGTACGTTCCTGTGTTTAGTCCTGCGAGTTACAAAACTGTTAGCCTGATAGTGATGCACACACATGCACGTAGACATTGTACACACTGTCCTGGTCATCTGTAGGTCATCAAGTAATGGATTAGTTAGGTCTGGTAGCAGCCCATCTGTAGGTCAGGTATTAACTTACAGTGAGGAGCAGGTTGAGTGTGATGCTTAAGACCTAAGATTTCAATGTACAATATATAATGTCACATTGCATTTAACATTACTTTTGGCCTTATTGCCACAGGTGGAAAACCTTTTAAAAATCCTATTTTGACGACTGCATGTAATATGAGTAGAATAATCCGTTACAGTTATTAGGCTATTGCTAACACAGCTTTAAATATTAGCATGCTTTGTATTAGTACTATTAGCATCTATTAAAAATCACTTTGACATGTAGATATTATGTTGTTGTCATCATGTTATCATGACCATTTCCATAGATATCATTATTATCACCTACAAGGATTATACTGTAGAGGTACCTTGCACCTGCATACATTGACAAAAATAACTGACAGCCTTTCTATTCGTCTTTCTATTCCTCCTGCATACATCGATACTTGCTATCTACACATCCATTGATTCAGGCTAGATGTAATGGACACTTTCAGTGAGGCGTTGAGTCTACTACTCGTGTGTCTTACAGCATTTTGATTTGCATACTTCCACACATCTGAGACGTCACCAACAGGGTCAGAGTGCAAGGTCAACCAGTGTGAAGGACATTCAGACATTGATGAGCGCTGGCTGTGAAAGAGATGTGAACCTCTGACCTTCAAGCTTTAACTCACTCCATGCACCTTTTCCGCAAACCATCAGCTGCTGCAACATCCTGCCGCTGATCCAAATGCAGAATAGAAAAAGAAAAGAAAAGCTTGCAGCCGTAGTGTGCGTAAGAGTCTAATGAAGCATCTCCCCATCCATCCAGCCCTCACTCTCTGTTTTCTCACTGCTCCCCTCCTCTTCACACTCCCCTCCCTTCCTTCTCTTACACAAGTGGGTGACAGATGTGAGCCACTCTGGAGAGCACACAGACACCCAGCACTCTGCTGTCAGGCGCCGCTGCTCTTATAGGCTGTGTATGTGTGTCCGTGTGTGTGCCCGCCTGTGTGTGTGTGTGTGTGTGTGTGTGCGTTTACGCATTATCTGCAGTTGTGTTTCTCCGAGTGCCTTTATGCATTAACTGTAAGGCATTATGTAGTGCTGTAATAGTCTGTCCATCTGTGTTTGCCTTTGGTTTTTGTGTGTGTGTGTGTGTGTGTGTGTGTGTGTGTGTGTGTGTGTGTGTGTGGGGGGGGCTGTACTGAATAATTCAAAGCTTTAATCATAACGTTGACATTCAAATTTTTACTCAACATTCAAATGATGTGCAGCTTAATAGTGCAGATAAAGATCAGGCTTCACTTATACTATTTGTAGAATTAGATTCCAGCGGTGGCTGCGTAGGATTCTTTCCGACTTGTGTGATCTAAACTTTTCCAATAGCTCCAGAGCGATGTAAAGTCCAAAAGTCATCATTTATTGAAAAAAGATAAATGTAATCATCTACCAAAAATATTTAATCTAACGAAATATTCTGCCCCAGTCCATATTCGTTGGTGTTTAGTCTATAAAAAAAGAACATTTCCCGTATTAACGGGGCGGTCGACACCAATCTCACGGCAACATAAATAACATTTATACAACCGTAATAACAAAACTAAAAAAATCCCACATTTGTTTTAAGGTGATGACATCATAAAATATGATGACAGACATTCAAATCTGTGTGAATCAAAGTGTTGAATGTAAAGAAATTCAAATAGATTTGGTGCTGCCTTAGTGATATTTCACAGCAGCCTTTAATCTGTCACAATGGGATCAGATGATTTAATCCTGACTATAGTGTGTGACCATACTAGTGTATGCAGATACACCTTTTAAACGCATACACATTAAATACATTAGATGCATATTTGTGCTTCATGAGAATGAAATGGACAATCTCTCCCCCCCACTTTATCTCACTTACACACATGCACACATACACTTCCGCTCACTTTGCGTGTAATGTAATCACCTGGGCTCCATGCTTCCTAACTCAATAACGCTGACAGCCTCACCATACACACACAGACACACACACACACACACACACACGCACACACACACACACACACATCCTCCGGAATAACCTGTGACATATTTCACCTCTCCTTTCATTTCATCCTCTCTGATCCTTCCTACTACAAACTTTAGTAGTTACTTCGAGTAGCTGTTGCTGTTTTAAAACTCTGTTTCTCCTGTTAGTTTGGAGCTAACCATTGAGTCTCATTAGCCGCTGACCCGTTTCTGTTGAAGAGCACAGAGTTCGGAGACGGACTCAAGCCGTTCGGAGATGCCAGAGACGGGAAGACAGACGGACTGTGGCTGCTCTTTGTTGCATTATTCAACATTCAGGAGTTCACAGAGAGAATAGAAGATGCACTGATAAACAGAGAAAGAAAAGGTTGAAAGCCAAAGTAAAATTGTAAGATAAATGTGTGTTTGTGGAGGGTGATCAGGCGCGGCGGCCATAACCGCTCCTTCGAGCGCCATCTGCTCCTCGCCGCAGCAACTGTTGCCAGGGTACCTGCTCTCCTCCCCTTGATCCCACCTTTTACTCCTCCTCTTTTGGCTCCTCGTTTCCTCCCGGGTTTTTTTTTCCCAAAACAAGATCTGCTCTCCTTTTCCTCCTCTTCTTTTTTCTCATGCTGCATTCCCTCTTTCCTCACACATATTCTTTCTCTTCATAAATTAGTTTGGTGATACCTGCTTTTTATTCATAAGCTTTATTGGCGTGACATTCAATTCAGTGCATATTGGCAATGCTTCATTGAAGTACTATTAACACTGAAATACTACTGATACTACTGCTAATTCATGAGCTCTTTTTTCATCCTTTCCTCTCGTCTTTATTGTCTCTTAACTGTATACAGCGTATACATGCCGTAGTTTTCTGTCACTTCTTCAGCTAACACACACACCACCTCCACCAAAATCTTTCTTCTCTGAGACCTTTCCCCCCCCCCTCCTCCTTCCTTTGAAATCCATCTCTCTTCCGTTCCTTCGTTCTCTGGCAATTGTGCGGACATGACTCAGGGCCCCCTGTCTGCAGAGAGAAAGAGAGAGAGAGCCGTAGGAAGAGTGGAGAAAGGAGTTTGATGGTGGGGTGTTTTAGAGAGAAGGGAAGAAAAGAGGTAGAGTGAGTGGGGGGAGAGGGAGAGATCGTAGATCAGAACCGTCATGATTGAGCCATCTGCTGAGAGGAGGCCAGTGAGACTCAAACACACACACAGACACACACATACACACACACACACACACACATGCATGCTTAAAGATCACCACTGCCACCCGTTGGTCATTTTCTGACACTACGCCTCTCCGTCCCCCTCTCTGCTCCTTTCTTACACCGTCTCCCTGCCCGTCCGGTAAGAACATGCCAACCGGAGATGAGACACGTAGCTCTGAGCATCGATCAGTCTGGTCTGGCTGTCTGGTGAGCCAGTCTTAAGCAGCCCATTCTGCTTGCTCCACAGGGTTTTTTGTGCTCTAATATGAGGTTTATCTCCACCTAACTCCTTTCTAAGAAGAGCCGGGCCTCAATACGGATTATGAGGCTTTGGCTCTTTCAAAACATATTGAGTATGTGTTACAGACTCTTGCCAATGCTACGATGTGCTGTACTGTAATCCTGCTTTTGATGTTTCATTCTTGCCCTGCAGTTAAATGTGATTTGTTGTACACTGTCTGTTCCTGTGGGTGGCTGTGTGTAGCTGCATTCTTATGTGTGCAATCACTCTTTACTGGCGTGAATCGGTCTTTCTTCTCCTCTCAGGCTTCTCCCCTCTCTCACTGCTGGCGGGCCTAAACGATGTCCACTTTCGTTCAGCTGTCTAACCTTTAATAGATTCATAAACGCTCCCCTCCCATTGGCCAGAGCAGGCCATTTCATCCTATTAGAGATTAGCATACGGCTGAGTGGAGGAGGAAGTGCTCTTTATATGCTAATGAGGAGATAATGTATGCAGCGCGGACCAACCAATGCCCCCATTGGGAGGACTCGGGATGGACCGACGAGCTGAATCTTGAGGCAGTCCTGTCTTTATCTTGTATTTCACTGGACTGTGTCTGTGTGAGCTATCATACACAATAATAGCTAAATACGCTTTTATGCATAAAACAAATCAAATCAAATTTATTTATATAGCCCAATATCACAAATGATACATTTTTTCTCAGTGTGCTTTACAGACTGTACAGGTTATGACACCCTCTGTCCTTAGACCCTCGCATCGCACATGGAAAAACTTCATAAAAGAAACCCCATAATTAAAGGGGGAAAAATTAAAGAAACCTCAGGGAGAGCAACTGAGGAAGGATCCCTCTCCCAGGACGGACAGACGTGCAATAGATGTCGTGTGTACAGGATAAACAACATAGTACAAGTACAACATTTGACAGAAATGATGTTGTGTTGAAAAAGAGAAAGTATGGATGAATCCAGGAAAATGTCAAAAAGGCTTCCCGGTGTCCAGAAGGACCAGGGCAGCAGGCGCAGCCACGATTCCTGATACTGACGTAAACTTTATCAGTGGCAACCTGCCCCATGAGAGACACAGAAACTCCGGGGATGATGCCCCGGATGATGAGTTAGTAACACACATTTACATAAATGCATACAGATAGAGAGGGAGGGGAGGAGCGAGGAAGAGAAGGAGAGCAGGGAGGTGTCCCCTGGCAGTCTAAGCCTATAGCAGCATAACTAGGGGCTGATCCCAGGCAAACCTGAACCAGCCCTAACTATAAGCTTTATCAAAAAGGAAAGTCTTTAGCCTGCTCTTAAATGTGGAGAGGGTGTCTGCCTCCCGAACACAAACTGGAAGCTGGTTCCACTGGAGAGGAGCTTGATGGCTGAAGGCTCTGGCTCCCATTGTACTCTTAGAGACTCTAGGAACTACAAGTAACCCTGCAGTCTGGGAGCGCAATGCTCTAGTTGGTTTATAAGGTACTATGAGATCTTTAAGATATGCTGGAGCCTGACCATTAATTGCTTTGTAAGTCAGGAGAAGGATTTTGAATTCTATTCTGTATTTTACCGTATTTTATATCTGTATGATAAATATGAAGCTGCTACTAGCAGCCAGTTAGCTTGGCACAAGGATTGGAAACAGCGAGAAACGGCGATCCTGGCTCTCTCTGTAGATAACAGATATCGGCAAGAACATCTAAAGCTAACAACTTATATCTGATTTGTTCGATCCGCTGCATCGAACGATCATTTCATTGATGATTAATGTTGTTTATTTTCCCAAAATGACAAATTTTGACAAAGAAACCAGAAATAGCTGCTGTTTCAACTCACTGTGCTAAGCTAAGCTAGCCAGCTGCCGAGTGTAGCCTCATATTTATTGGAAATGAGAGTGGTATCAAGGTTCTCACCTTCTCACTCTTGGCAAGAAATCAAATAGGCGTATACATCCCAAAATGTTACACTATTCCTTTTACTCGCTTGATTGATAAATGATTGAACTGTGTATCTGACAAGCTGCCCCCTCCTCTCTGTCTACAGGAACAAGGTGTTGTGGGAATGTCACGACCGCCGGGTGCCATCCCGCCTCCTCACCCTGCTGGAGGCGTGGCCTCTGGGGTGGGGCCCAACCAGGTGTCGGGACCTCCTCCTGGCTATGTGGGCAACCAGCAGCAGGCAGCCATGATGAAACAGATGATGGCGATGGAGCAAGAGAAGAGGGTGCAGATGCACATGATGGAGCAGCAGAAGCAGCAGCTCTTCAGAGAGCAGAGACAGCAGCAGCAGCAGCAACTACTGGCCGAACAGGTGAGTGTCTTTAAATGAGCGCCCCGGTAGCATAATGTTAGTGTGAAAAACAAAATGACTAGGCCTGTGTGATTTATCTGCCATGCATTAAATTCTAATTTAATTTGTTCATGCACTGCTGTATATGTGTCTGTAGCTCTAACAAGGGCAACTCATCCTCTTCTCTTCCTTACTGTTGTCTGGTTGCATGTATAATTACCCTCAACCAGCCCCCTCTTCACTACTTCCTTTTCATCTCAGCAGCGTGTGTGTGCGTGTGTTTTTGCCACATGCCGCCTGCTGTGATAATGTGGTGTTTTCTTTTCATTTCTCTCTCTGTGAGGGAATCAAGTGTTAAAGAGTTCTGAACTCTGAAGTCACCACCCACTATGTTGGTTTTAATTGGATCTACAAAAACATACACAGACACACAAATATAGGTGTCTGAAAAAAAACATGTCCTGCTGGGGTTTAGTGTATGTTGGTAAATGGATATCGTACATCCATTTAAATGAGCAACATACCTTCTGCTTTCCAGGTTTGTTCAGTAGCTGCTATTTATGCTGTAAGAAGTCAGACTTGTTTTTTAATTTAATTTTCTATAGCTGCACCACAACAATGGCTACAATAGAGCATCAGGGCGGCCTTTGGTTTCCTATTTAAACATTGATCAGCAATGTTATTGTTTGTGTACGACAGCATCATGCAGATACTGTACACTAATCTTATCCTGAAAGCACACGTATGTCTCACTTCTGCTACACCAAACATCTGTCTCACCTCTGCTACAGCAAACACCTGTTTCACTTCTGATACACCAAACATCTGTCTCACTTCTGCTACAGCAAACACCTGTTTCACTTCTGATACACCAAACATCTGTCTCACTTCTGCTACACCAAACATATGTCTCACTTCTGCTACACCAAACATATGTCTCACTTCTGCTACACCAAACATATGTCTCACTTCTGCTACACCAAACATATGTCTCACTTCTGCTACACCAAACATATGTCTCACTTCTGCTACACCAAACATATGTCTCACTTCTGCTACACCAAACACCTGTCTCACATCTTCTGTGCCAAACATCTGTCTCACTTCTGCTAAACTAAACACCTGTCTCACTTCTGCTACACCAAACATCTGTCTCACTTCTGCTACACCAAACATCTGTCTCACCTCTACTACAGCAAACACCTGTCTCACTTCTGCTACACCAAACCCCTGTCTCACTTCTGCTACACCAAACCCCTGTCTCACTTCTGCTACACCAAACCCCTGTCTCACTTCTGCTACACCAAACCCGTCTCACTTCTGCTACACCAAACCCCTGTCTCACTTCAGTTACACCAAACACCTGTCTGACTTCTGCTACACCAAACATCTGTCTCACCTCTACTACAGCAAACACCTGTCTCACTTCTGCTACACCAAACCCCTGTCTCACTTCTGCTACACAAAACCCCTGTCTCACTTCTGCTACACCAAACCCCTGTCTCACTTCTGCTACACCAAACCCCTGTCTCACATCTGCTACACCAAACCCCTGTCTCACTTCTGTTACACCAAACGCCTGTCTCACTTCTGCTACACCAAACCCCTGTCTCACTTCTGCTACACCAAACCCCTGTCTCACTTCTGCTACACCAAACCCGTCTCACTTCTGCTACACCAAACCCCTGTCTCACTTCTGCTACACCAAACACCTGTCTCACTTCTGCTACACCAAACATCTGTCTCACTTCTGATACACCAAACAACTGTCTCACTTCTGCTACACCAAACATCTGTCTCACCTCTACTACAGCAAACACCTGTCTCACTTCTGCTACACCAAACCCCTGTCTCACTTTTGCTACACCAAACCCCTGTCTCACTTTTGCTACACCAAACCCCTGTCTCACTTCTGCTACACCAAACCCCTGTCTCACTTTTGCTACACCAAACACCTGTCTCACTTCTGCTACACCAAATATATGTCTCATGTGTTTTTTGAACTTAGTAGAAATCTGAATATATTTATGAACCTGAATCTTTTTTTATATAATAAAAATAAAAATAATTATAATATATAATAATATAATATATAACTGTTATTTCTGAATTACCCTTTTTCTTGTCTGTATACCATGATGATACCAAATCCTGGATTCATGAAATAGATTTGAAGGCATGTAACCCATTTGTAACCCGCACTCTAAAAAACGAATTGTGTGTGTGTGTAGCTCCAACAGCAGCAGCATCTCCCCAGACAGATGGGCCAAGGCCAGAGGAATCCATACCCCCAAGTCAACCAGTACCAAGGTGAGACACACAAACTCATACGTACGTTTTATCTGTGCAACAAAGCACACAATTTGTGCAGAAACAAAAGAATGGCAGCACCCCAATACACTTTATACTAAACAAGGCAAGACCTGACCTAAATACTTCAACATTTTATTGTTGACCACATTAGTAAATCAATTTTTGGTAAATCAGTTCCTATTCCTTTGCAGAGCATCCTGACGCACATGTACACTTGGTCTGCAACAAGTATGGTATACATGGTAGAGAGCCAAAACATTTAACAGATTTTACAGTTCACTCTGACATATTCAGAGACAGATCGACACACAAAACACATAAAGCATGTATGCAAATAGTAGCGCTGACTGAGCATCACCCTGAAACCAAACCTGGTCCTCTCTGTCTGTCAGATACATCTGTTGGCGCTCAAATGCTCTTCAGCCTTTCTCTCCTCTCTCTCTTTCTCGCTCCCTCCAAAAAAATTATAGAATATTCCTGCTCTGCCTGTTACCACGGCAACTTGTCTGTCCTGGATCCCCCAGAGTTCCGGTGAAGTCAGAGAGATGGATGAGAAGAGGGAAGTGGGAGGGAGGGATGGGGGGGCTGGCAACAAGAGGAATAGGTAGATGGTCTGGTAGGTAGAAGGAGAGGTTGGGAAGAGAAAGAAAAGGAGAGTGGGTGAGAGGATGAGGATGAGAGAGATGAAGCAAAATACAGAGCACAAGGAGGAGAGTCGAGTCGAAATGCCATTTATAGCCATCAGAGAGTCGGTCTGCAAGTCTAGGAGATAATATGTAGAGGAAGAGGAAACTCTGGCCTAGAAATATATCTGTTAGTTCAGCTATTCTGCAGCGCATCAGTGATTTGAAAGCGATGATTGCGCTCGCTTCACCTGCAATCAGAAAATAATCATACTCTATACCTATTCATATTTACATGACGTGATATGTGAAATAGATGTGGCTATTGTGTCATGTTAAATTACCTCAGCTCTGCTCATTTCCTACTTATTTATGAGTCTGGAGTGTGCAATCCTCTTCTTTCCGACTCCTCTGTTAGAAATACAGTCCAAGCTGTGAGGTGAGGGATTAGTGGAATGATGTCAGAAGTTGGTTTATTAGAGGATTTAGAGCCATTTCCACACTAGCAGGCAGACCTCCTCAGCTCTGGCGCTGCTGAGGCTCTCATAGGAAAAAGTGGGGAAGTGAGGTTTTATTTTAGCTTGGTCAGATTTGAAACTTGAGAGACACATTAGTTTCCAGAGTAAACAGGTTGTCACGGAACATAAATCTTTGACTCAGCTCTAACTTATTAGATCGGTTTTACGTGCCAGTTGGTGATTTAAGTGGATCTAGTATACAGACTCCAAAGCTGTTTCACAAAAGTCTAGCTCCTTTGTTTATTCTTTCTCCATATTCTTCTCTAATTCCTTCCCAACTCCAGATTTAACTCCTCTGATTCTTGTCTCTTAGGTCCTCCTCAGGATCTGGCATCCAGAAGCCAGGCTCTCCAGAACATTCGGGCTGCCCGTCTCCTGCAACAGCAACAGCAGAACCAGCAGCAGATGGTTCAGATGAGTTCTGTCCAGGGCCAGGGGGGCTCTGTGGGACCCCAAACTGACATGGGTTTACCCTACGGCAACCAGGGGTCCAGCCAAGGTTCCCTCTACGGGCTCAACCCCTCCATGAGCCAAATGATCCACCAGCAGCAGCACCAGAGCCAAAGTGTCCAAGCCTCCATGGGTCTTCCACCGCAGCACAACCCCGCCGGAGGTCCGCCCCGGCAGGCAGGTGCAGGTCCTGGGGTCGGCGGGATGCCCGGAGGCCCCGGAGGTGGTGGAGCCGGAGGGTATGGAGGACAGGGGATGTTAATGAACTCCATGACCCAGCAACCCCTCAAAGGCCCTCCCAAAGCCCAAGCACAGAGACTGCAAAGCATGCTAGGAGCAGGAGGCGGAGGCGGGGGAATGGCGGCAGGTGGCTGGCCGCAGCAGCAAGGACAGAGTCTGCAGGCCATGGGGGGAGGAGTCGGAAGGACTACAGGAGGAGGGGGAGGAGACATGGTGGGGTTCAGCTCCAGCCAGGGTTATGGGATGCAGCCGGGTCAACCCCAGCGCATGGCCAAGCAACACTTTCAGGGTCCGGGCCAGGGGATGAGCCAGGGAATGGACCCCAGAGTGGGCAACCCAGCGGCCGGTATGGGCGGCCCAATGATGGGCCCTCACATGGGCGGTCAGCCCAGGACCAACCAGCCCCGGCCCATGGTCATGAACCAGGGGATGAACCAAGGGGTGATGGGCCAGGGGATGACTGGGATGGGGGGGTTCGGGCCTGGCCCTGGGGGGCCTGGTTTAGGGGCAGGGGGAGGAGGAGGTGGACCCTATGGACCCGGGGGAGTCGGGGTTGGAGGTCAGCCACCGGGCTACCAGAGGACAGCCAATCAGGACATGTCATCCTATGGATATGGGGGCGGGCCCTCAGGGGGAGGAGCCTTCGGATTGGGCGATGGCTCAGGGGCGGAGCTGGACTCAAGTGATGGTTGGATGGAGGAGTTTTTCCCGAACCAATAGCCAACGGGGAACCTGGAGATTAGTTTTTACTGGATGAACTAAGCGTTAGTCGGACAATTGTTAAATCCTGAGAAAGTAAAACAAAAAGGATGACATGATGTGGACTGGCATGTTTTTGTTTTGTAAAACATGAGCAAGGTTATAAATGTGTTATGTTTTTGTTTTTGTGTGTGTGTGTGTGTGTGTGTGTGTGTGTGTGTGTGTGTGTGTGTGTGAGATGGAGAGAGCGATCATTATGTCTCGTGCATATTAATGAAAAACCAATATAGAGATTAAGAGGTGTGTTTCATTAGTTTCCTTTTTTCACCGCAAAATTAATTTTCTCATGTTCCAGTGTTTGAAAGCGAGCCCCGTTTACACAGCAACACTTTGAGCCCAAGCTTCAGCAAGGGCTGATTGAACACCACAGACTGATGAAGGGGAAGGAAGACTTGTTCTCAAGACAGCAATTTATTTGTGTTAGTGTGTTTGTGCCACCCAGCTCAGAGCTTCAGATCTCTCAACTATGTGAGGAGCTGAAGGGAGTAGAAAGCACTCTCAGCGCTCCCATTTCCTCCCTTAGATTTGTGCCCCCTATACACACACACACACGCATACACAAATCTGTCGCCTTCGCGCTCTCTCACTTTGTTCTCTTCATCTCTCTCTCTCACTTTGTTCTCTTCATCTCTCTCTCTCTCTCTCTCTCTCTCTCTCTCTCTCTCTCTCATATCTTCCTTCTCTCTCTCCGCCGTCTTTCCCACCCTCTCTCCAGAGACTCGTTCCTCGCTCTCCTTTCTCTGTTTAAATTGTGAACATCACAACAGAACAAATGATGTTCCTCTATTGTGCCACACAAGCGCACTCTGCCCTCTAGTGCTTTTGCTAGGCAACCAACCTGGGTGGCATTTCTTTGAGGGTTTCATTTCCTGCGCGTGGCTGTGGATGACGGGAATGCACGCACAGAAAGACAAAGAGAGCAAAAAGCAGAGAAAGAGAGAGAGAATAGGCAGCTAAAGCAAGCACTCTCACACACACACAAACATATACAAACCAACATACAGACAAACAAGCTTCAGCCTGGGAGGATGAGCGGATGTGTGAGAGGCAGCTAACAGAGCTAATATTACATTAAACCTTCTGCCTGTGTGACACAAACCACATCCCATGCATCAGGCTGACACAAAGCAAAACGATCGCTGGGCACTGAATGTATTCAAGCACCACAAGTGACTTCTTCTTTTAAAGAAAAAAAAAAAAAGCTAATTGAAAGCCCACCCACATGTTATGTTTGTTGCCGTGTATTTATCTCTAACAATGAAGCTGGTTGTGTCTTTGTCGATTTAAAAGTGAAAAAAAAAGAAAAAGTTAGCCTTCTTTTTAGTTTGTGTTGTCTTTTGAAAAATCTGTTTGTCCTCCCGTCGCAGCACAGCCTTCCCTTCCATACCGACACAGCTGGTTGTCAATCACCGTAGCCCTGCTTTACATCCTGGCTTCTCTTGTACCGCAGCAGAAAACACCCTCACTCCAAAATAGAACGTAACTGTGCTAAACTGTAACACTACTGTGAAGAGAGTTGTCCCCTTCCAGCGCTTTACTAGGAAAATGAACCACTGCTACGCCTTGAGTTTGTTTTAAAAACAGTAGAGAAACTTCACACAGCTGATTGGGCTTCAAGGGTGACGACGGTTAGCGCCAGTTAGCATCTAAACAATCAGTGCTTCCACTGAAGTCAGCGTCTCCCTTTCTCCGAGCTTACGTATTTCACTGTAGGCTTTACTCCTCATCATCAACAAGCTGTTCACTCTTTTGCCCTAATGGTTGAGTAATAAATATGTGTCGAATAGGTTTTAGTCGTTGGTCAGATAACACCTTACTTCTCTAACTGTTTTGTAGTCTCGGTTAAAAAGATGAATGAAAGCGTGCTTGTTCGTGCATTACTTTGTATTTAGCTCACCAAGAGTGAAAGTTTGAAAGACGACGCTGTAATCAACAAACCAAAAAGCCTTCTTCTCTGTAAACTAACTCCTTGCCATCAACGCTGTTTGTTCTCATGGTTGTTGATGTTGTATAATTCAACCCTTTAAATACAAACTTTTAACCACCATTGTCATGTAAGCCTCGCTGCATTTGGTAGCACCCCACGAATGAGGGTCTGTAGTTTGATTTTTGTCATGTTTGGAGAGCAGAAGTCCTCCATCTCACTGTGGAGTCTGAAGGTTTAGGGTTGTAGCCCTCCCCAGTTTTGTAAGGGGGAGATGGTGAAATGAATAAAAGCTTCTAGATAAACTCTTGAGCCTTCCTTGTGCAGGAAAAGCAGTGGAGCGCTCACCGCTTCAATGGCTCCACTGCTCATGCTTCCAAAACTTTGATACCACTCCAGTACTCCAGGCAGGCTCAAATAAAAGTTCAGTGTCAGACCAGTGAATTGGAGGCGGTGGGCAGGAAATCACCTGAGGGTTACCACTCCAGACTGGAGGCAGGAAGGTAGAGAAACACTTCTGGGTCAGTGTTAAGATCACAGCCTTTGTGACCTTTTTGTCTTCTTCAAAGTAAGAGTTCATGGTATGGTTTGAAATCCCTTCAGGAAGAGAAAGGAAGCTTCCTCCAAATATCATTATGTACCGGGACCAAGTCTGTAGACAACATTTTAACAAAAATTGTTGTTGTTGATGTTCTTTGTTTTTTTTTCTTTGTGTTTTTTTTTTTACTGGTGCTGACATATATGTGATTATGAGAAAAAGTATATAAAAGATAATGGCTATTTGTAAATATGTTTTTACAGGTTTAAATACATCAGATAATACAGTCTCTACTCTGTAAAGAATTTACTGTTTGTTGGAAAATAGAGAAGTATTTTTATTTTGAAGTTTTTTGGTTTCACGTTTAACCCATCTGAGCTATGCCATTGCACTTCAGACAATGTCTTACTACTAATTTGTATTGTAAACCTCCTCCTTTTTTGGATTTTTTTTTCATTTTTTTTTTCTAGTTTGAGATTTGACTCTGTTCTTAAGCAGTGCTTATTTCTTTTTATCCTGTACAGAATTCTGAAATGTTAACAAAAGAGAATTACAAAACTTTTTTTTTTTTCGTTTGTTTTTCAAAAAGATACAATAAAGAGACAATGTTCTCGCTGATCATATTAAATGAACATTTCTGTTTTTCATTGAGTTCATCTGCAATCATTAGAGCACAACTGTGGAGCCCTACAACCGACAAAATGTAGTAAAAGGTTATCAGACAAGTCAAGAATAGAAATGAATACATTAGAAATATACATGAAAACATTCAGCAAACAAACGCTAACAAAGCTAGACGTTTAACACTGTTTGAACGTTTTTTGTTTAGTTTTACAAGAAAATACATTAAATCACACGCATCTATAATATCTCAACTCCAAGATTAATTTCCATTGTGGTCCTTGAGAGGCGAGTGCTTGAAAATGAAGATAATGTTATAAAGATAGACGTAGAGCAGGGGTTCTCGACGGGGGAAGCAATATTTTAGAAAGGTTCATGTGTTTTTGGGAGGCATTTGTTTTACAGCCAGTGTGGGGAACTTCCGGCCCGCAAGACCAATTGATCCGGGCCTCGAGGTAATTCATAAACACACGCAAAAGGCCACTCCTAGTGGACATTATGAATATCTAGTCATGCCATTTGGTCTCACCAATGCTCTTGCAGTCTTCCAGGGATTAGTCAATGATGTTCTTCGGGATCTGCTCAACGTATGTGTCTTTGTGTACCTGGATGACATTCTGATTTTCTCCAAATCTAAGCAGGAGCATGTGACTCATGTACGCCTAGTTCTCCAGAGGCTTTTGGAGAACCGTCTGTTTGTGAAAGCTGAGAAGTGTGAATTCCACGCCTCAGAAGTATCATTCCTGGGATTCATCGTTAACGCAGGTAAAATCCAGATGGACCCGACCAAGACCAAGGCTGTCACTGACTGGTTGTCTCCTTCCACACGAAAGGAGCTTCAACGTTTCCTGGGTTTTGACAACTTCTACCGGAGGTTCATCCGTAATTACAGCTCGGTGGCAGCTCCCCTCACCTCTCAGAAAGTGCTCTTCCGATGGTTCCCTGTGGCAGAGGAGGCCTTCTGTAAATTGAAGTTACGTTTCACTTCAGCTCCCATTCTCATATTCCCAGATCCCACTCGCCAGTTTATCGTGGAGGTGGATGCTTCGGACACCGGTGTAGGGGCAGTTCTTTCTCAGCGATTGGCTGAGGATCAGAAGGTTCATCCTTGTGCCTTCTTCTCCCGGAAGCTGTCTCCGGCAGAGAGGAATTATGATATTGGGAATAGGGAGTTGTTGGCAGTAAAACTGGCACTGGAGGAGTGGAGACACTGGTTGGAGGGAACAGAGCAGCCTTTTGTGGTCTGGACAGACCCCAAAAACCTGGAGTACATCCGTTCAGCCAGGCGGTTGAACTCTCGTCAAGCAAGGTGGGCTCTCTTCTTTAACCGTTTTGACTTTTCACTTTCCTACAGACCGGGTTCAAAGAATGTGAAACCCGACGCCCTTTCCCGTCAATTCCAGTCCTTCCTTCTGCATGTGTCATCGGTGCAGTAACTTGGGACGTGGAGGACAAGGTAAATCGCTCCTACGCTGAACATCATGCTCCCAGTGCTTGTCCAGATGACAGTTTGTTTGTTCCTGCCAGTCTCCGTGCTCAGGTCCTCCAGTGGGGTCATTCGTCTCGCCTGGCTTGTCACCCTGGGGTGAGACGCACCCTAGCGCTGCTTCGTCAATGCTTGGTGGTCTTCCATGGAGGCGGACACCAGAGGATTTGTCTCAAAACAGGTCTGCTCTCAAAACAAGACCTCTCACCAGGCCCCTTCCGGTCTTCTCCATCCCTTGCCAGTTCCAGCTCGTCCATGGTCCCACATCTCATTGGATTTCGTCACTGGCCTACCACTCTCTGACGGTAACAGTCATACTCACTGTCGTTGATCGATTTTCCAAGTCTGCTCAATTCATTCCACTTACCAAATTGCCTACTGCCAAAGAAACAGCGTAAATTATGCTCCAACAGGTGTTCCGACTTCATGGTCTGCCCTGTGATGTGGTCTCTGACCGTGGTCCACAATTCACTTTTGGTCTGAGTTTTGCAGGCTGCTGAGGGACATCGTCAGTCTGTCATCCGGTTTTCACCCCAATCTAATAGTCAGGCAGAAAGAATGAACCAAGAGATGGAGACAGCTCTACGCTGCCTCGCTTCCCGCAACCCCTCCTCCTGGTCTAGGCAACTCTTGTGGATCGAGTATGCCCGCAACACCCTTCCCAGCTCTGCCACTGGTCTTTTACCCTTCCAGTGCTCTCGAGGTTACCGGCCACCACTCTTCCCAGAGCAGGAACGTGAGGCCAGCGTTCCCTCTGTGCAGCCGTTCGTAGGTCGGTGTCGACGCACATGGAGACAGGCTCGCCTCACACTCCTGCGCTCTTCAGAACGTTACGAGCGATCCGCCAACCAACGTCGCATTCCTGCCCCCCTGTACACGCCGGGGCAACAGGTCTGGTTATCTACAAAGGATCTACCCCTCAGAGTAGAATCCAAGATGTTGGCTCCACGTTTTGTGGGTCCATTCCCCGTCTCGAGGGTCATCAATCCTGCTGCTGTCCGTCTTCGTCTACCGCCTTCCATGAGGGTTCACCCCACATTCCATGTATCCAAAGTCAAGCCTGTTAAAGAGAGACTGTTTCAGCCCTCCCCCAGATCCCCGCCACACACCCCGGCTCATTGAAGGGGGACCTGTTTACACGGTTCGTCGCCTCCTCAAATCCCAGCGACGTGGTAGGGGAGTGCAGTACCTAGTGGACTGGAAGGGTTATGGTCCTGAGGAGCACTCATGGGTTCCGACCTGCCACATTTTGGGGTCGTCCCTCATCAGTGACTTTCACCGGGCTCATCCTGATCAACCTGGTGGGACGTCAAAAGCCGTCCCTAGAGGGGGGAGGGGGTTCTGTCACGCGTTCCACCCACTATTAGTTTGTTTTCATTTGGTTTTACCTTGTCAGTAATTCTCTTATCATTTCAGATCCTGGTTCATCCTCACTGCCTACAATCAACTTATTCCCCTCACCTGGTTTCCACAGCCCATCTCCTCACCTACTTCTCATTCCCTCATTAGTTCTCTCAGAGGATATATACCAGTTCTCTCCCACTTGTTCCCTGCCAGATTGTCTTGTGTTTTCCTGCCAAGCTCTCCAGCGATCGTCTAGTTTACCTGTTTAGTTTTCCTGACCTGCCCGTTTTGACCCTGCCTGCCTGTTTCTGGACTCAGATTCTTCTGCCTGCCCCTTACTGGATTTTTTTGCCTTTTGGACTGATTTACCGGTATTTGACCCTGCCTGGATTACTGAGTAAACTGAACTATATTGTATTCTGCCTGTCTCTTTGTCGTGCTTTTGGGTTCAGTTCTGTCAGTTCCAGCGAACCTTACACACGCATGCCCTGGAAACATAGGGATGATCCCAGTTTCAATATATTTTGTCAATTGGTTTGTGGTTATTGTCCATGGGCACCATACACCACAACACTTTGTCTGCGAATACACAACATCAATATCACCCGGTTAGCTGACAAGCAAGTCCTTTCATCTCGTTTCAGGGTCGCAAGACTGACTGAGACAAATGCACACACATTCATGTAGCGCCTAAAACCAGACTGACTAACTGCTGTAGTAATGTTTTGTCTAACAGACCTAATTTGCATAATTAGACTTGCATATGCTAAAGAGCAGAGCCTTAATTTTGTCGGGCAGTAATAGCGACAATGAATCATGGGCTCCCTGTTGGTGTCAGCAGACAGACAGACAGACCACATGCAGCGCCGGGACCTTTTTGCTGTGATTCATCTTTTCTGCCCCTTTCAAACTCATTCCTCCTCTTCCTCGATCAGCCACACCCCTTTTCTTCATCTCTGCTCTTCATCATGGCCACCTTCCTCTACCTCTTCTCTTCTCCACATTCGTGCTACACCTTTCCTCTCCCCTTTTTACCTAGCTGCCTGGTTTCTCCTCGACTCTGTCCCCCACCCACCAGCACCCGACACACACACACGCACATGCACATATCCACCACACTCCTGCTTCCCATTTGACATTGATAAATGGAGACTAACAGAGATGACAACATCATTACTCATGTTCAGTAGCGACACCACCTAGGACAGAGAAAAACCGAGAGGAAGAGTCAGGATGAAGGACAGGACAGGATGAAGATGGGGGAGTTAAGGGGTGGAGGGGGGAGGCTGCAGTTGGGGGTGTTTGCTACAATCCACCCCAAGCACACACCTTAACATCTCCAGAGAGCGGGATGTTGAGGTGTTCATTACTGGTGTAAAAAAGTAGCGCAACTGTTGATAGTACCGGGCGGCGGCCTGGAAGATCGAAACTCATAGGTTTCCGACCGGCTGCAGGGCTGTAAAAAACAACTATTTTCTTTATCACTAAATCTGCTGTTCCTTTCAATGAAACATTTAATATATAAAGTATCAAAAATAATAATCATTTTCTATAGCACATTGCCTTAGTTTCAAGGAATTTCCAACAGAAAAAAACATATTAAATTTATTTATAACCATGAAACTTTGTGAAGGGTTTCAAAGGATTCTAATCAGGGGGCGGATACGCAAATTATTTTTCACATTTGTGAACATTGCGAGATAGGGCATGGCATGGGGGAGTCTGCGCTCTCCAAGTGCCCTTGTAATTTATTGTATATATTTATTTGTCACCATATATCTATTACAAAAAATGAACACAGCTTAACATATGAGAGGCTAAAACTAGCAAGTATTTGTTGTTTACTTGATAAATTGCTAAAATGATACTTTTCAAAATAATTAACAGCAGACTATGTCAAGTGAGAGCAATAGGGAGAATATTAAAATGAAAACAGTAAAGTGAAGACTAAAAAACTAAAATGGCATTCACATGCTACTGGATGTGAATGCAACATAAACACTACAAAGAAGATTTGTTGTATTTTATTGCTCAGAGCGTTTTAACAACACATGTATAACTATTTCCGACTGAAACGGGTGTTCATGTGAATTTTCGCAGGAACTACATGTTTTTTCAACATTTTACTTATTTCTTGTAAGGTTATCGAAAGTTAAACATAATGTGTGTATCTGTTATTCAGATCTGCTCCAAAATGTAATGGGTTCTTCCTTGGCCTATGCTACACCCTTACTCAAAGTTTCATCATAATCGTAGCTTTTCCGTAACCAAATCAAAAACACAAGCCAAACCAAAAACATAACCTCCTCCATGAGGCAACAAAAGTGGCCAAATGGCGGCGCTAGAGGAAAGGGCAGAGAATCAAGTCAAAGTGATTCATCCTCCATGAAACATGAATGTAAATCCATCATATATTTGTAGAGATATATTAGTCTAGACCAAAGTGGTGGACCGACCGACAGTGTGGCTAAAAAGCGGGATACATTTGCAGTACAGAAGTGACGTTGCTGACACAAAAACACAAAAACAAAACTAACCTTATTATTTCACGTGGTGGGAGGCAGTTAAACGGCCTCACAAACTCACACACAATGTCTTTCTTGCTCATCAGCGCTCACAAGATCGACACCAGCACAGACAACGAAGAAGTTAATGACAGCCAGTTTGCTCCTGCAGCTTAACACACACACACACACACACACACACACATACACCATCAGCCTTGCACACATCCCAGGGGCACTGTTATGGGCTCTAATCACAACGACAAATGATGTGTCACAAAGAGTGGGAGATGAGTTAGAAGAATCATTCACTCTTCTCTCCCTGGCTCTCGGAGAGTAATAAGGTGAAGAAATGTAGCTGGAGAAATGTGGAGTGGAAAGACATATGGAGGGGGAGAGAGAGAGAGAGAACAGGGGATGGGATAGTGCAGAGTGAGAGGGAGAAAGTGTGCGTGCAAGTGTGTGTGTGTGTGGTGTCAAGTTGATAAATGTGGTAGCAGGAGTCATTGTGGTGGTGGAGGACTAGGAGGCCACCAGATAACAGCAGAGAAAGGCCTGAGCTGTCTCACACCATGAATAAAACACCATGAAAATCTCTCTCTCTCACTCACACACACACACACACACACACACACACACACACACACACACACACACACACACACACAGGTTTCTAATTACGTTCAGATTACTTTATCTTTCTGTTTCATTGTGTTATTTAAATGGAGAGTATCACTGTGGGATAAGTGCTCTGTATGCTTCCCCCAGTGTGTTTAAGATAACCTGTACATGTATACGTAATATATATACAACACATAGATACACATGCTTAGTGGTCTGTCTGCCCTCCCTCACAACCTAAAAGTAGTGGAAAGTTTGCTTATTGGCTGATGATAAACAACACGTTATGCAGTTGTGAGCAGTGATGTGGTTTCACCCTTTCTTCTGTCAATATGGCGCCCTCTAGTTGACGTTGGCAGGAACTGAGAAAAGCTTTGTCCTGCTCACTGTACTGCTACATTTATTTTCCCACTTTACATAACAACAGCAGCCTTGAGTTGAGCCATGAAGATAATCGAAATGGTACACCAATTAAGGGGCACACCACCAATTTTTCACCAAAGTTTACTGGTCACAAGGAGTGCTACTTGAAAAAAGTTGTATAATGTCTTCTGTGGCTCTGCAGGAGCTCCCCAAAGTCCCAAAGAAAATAACCCTGATGACATCACTATCATAGTGA